>NW_027069721.1:538570-767558 GCF_002906115.3 Quercus suber | reverse complement strand
ACACAAACAATGGATGGAGATTATGTTGTTAGAGTATCAGGAAGGGCGGCTGAAAAAGCTCCCAGCACTTTTCCACCTACATCTGGGAAATTCTCTTGTCCAGGCAGGGGGCTGACCACCCCATTCTCATCTACCTGCACAGGATACTTAAGAAGGTGACCCTGCAATAGCATAAAATTCGCATCCGTATACCTCTTCCAGTTATCTTTAGCAATCTCATTCACCATCTGCACACACTCCATACTCTCCGGCTTCTTGAAGCATGTATCCATCATCCCCAGATGCTCAGCCCATAGTGACATTCTGTATCCATACACCTGCACATGGATATGTATTGTAAACCACGTTACCAAGTAAATCCCAGGGAGTAGGAAATTCTTATTATAAAATCTAAGCGATTTTTTTCACCCACAAGATTCAAACGGCACACCCTGCCGAAAGACAATAGGCAATGCTAATGATTGGAGATCATACCCATGCCTAGACGTGAGCATAATCTTCGAAAAGCTCAAACACCATCTTCATTCTTCCCCCTCTCCACTCCCCAGCTAAAGAGAAGAGAGAGGCATCTAGTGTGTGTTTTTGTTTGGAATAGGAGGGGGGTCTGATATCATGGAGTGCTTGTTTTTGGTAATGTCATCACTCTCACTATCCGAACTGGTTTGACCGTTGGCCATCCAACTCATTTTGGAGTAATTATCAAGTGCTCCTTGAGTATGGTGATGCAGTACTTCTATCATATAAATTAAATTTAGTGTGGGTCTACAATGAATGAGATGAGGCACTAGCTTCTCCTACTCCAAGATTATCTAATAATTTCCACTTATTTTGTGTTGGTGAGGCATGTGCCTAAGGAGAAAGTCTACAGCAAACGTGAGCTGAGTGATTTGTCAGTGCTACTGAGTGCCAGCATGAAGCTTGCTCAGTAAGAAGGGGAAAAAAGTTTAAAAATGGGAAAGGAGCATTTTTTTTCTTTGGATCTGACGAACATGTAGTGTTGTGTTCAAGTCTCATGAACATCTACTGCGAAGCGCTATCAATTATCATTTCACACTCTCATTGTTTTGTTAACATTCTCCAAGGTCTTGAAATGGAAAGTTTGAAAAAACAAGAAATATATAAACAACCTGACCACGTGGATAATTCTTCCTTGATGCCCAAGAGTGATGGGGCTGATATGCACCCATAGCTATCTCCGTGTCCTTTGTACCAGCCATGGATCTCTGGTTAATATTGGCAAATCCCACTATTACATACTCATCATCTACTATCATTCCCTTGGCATGTACATAAATCATAAACCGCTTAAACTTTAGTGCATCTGAGACCTAATAGAAAATTTCAATTATGACCAACTCCAAAAGAATTAATTTATTGCAAAAATATAAAATGAAACCATATTTCAATGCATCAGGATGGTGTGATTCCAAAATTTTGAGAACTTCTATATGTATCATAGTAAAATAAATAAATAAAAGCCAAATATCAGACAAAAGAGCTGAGAAAGAAAATTAAAATGGAAAATCCCTTGAGAAACAGTTTTCTGCTGATCGCAGCATTGGAGCCTCTGAGATCGGCCGTTGAAGATGGAACAGACGATCTCCGGTCACAGGGATTGGAACGATACGAGAACTTAGTGCCTCATCTCATTCATTGTAAACACACACTAAATTTAATTTATATGTTCTATTATGATCGTGAGAGGAAGAAGTACTGCATCACCGTACTCAAGGAGCACTTGATAATTACTCCAAAATGAGTTGGATGGCCAACGGTCAAACCAGTTCGGATAGTGAGAGTGATGACATTACCAAAAACAAGCACTCCATGATATCAGACCCCCCTCCTATTCCAAACAAAAACACACACTAGATGCCTCTCTCTTCTCTTTAGCTGGGGAGTGGAGAGGGGGAAGAATGAAGATGGTGTTTGAGCTTTTCGAAGATTATGCTTACGTCTAGGCATGGGTATGATCTCCAATCATTAGCATTGCCTATTGTCTTTCGGCAGGGTGTGCCGTTTGAATCTTGTGGGTGAAAAAAATCGCTTAGATTTTATAATAAGAATTTCCTACTCCATGGGATTTACTTGGTAACGTGGTTTACAATACATATCCATGTGCAGGTGTATGGATACAGAATGTCACTATGGGCTGAGCATCTGGGGATGGTGGATACATGCTTCAAGAAGCCGGAGAGTATGGAGTGTGTGCAGATGGTGAATGAGATTGCTAAAGATAACTGGAAGAGGTATACAGATGCGAATTTTATGCTATTGCAGGGTCACCTTCTTAAGTATCCTGTGCAGGTAGATGAGAATGGGGTGGTCAGCCCCCTGCCTGGACAAGAGAATTTCCCAGATGTAGGTGGAAAAGTGCTGGGAGCTTTTTCAGCCGCCCTTCCTGATACTCTAACAACATAATCTCCATCCATTGTTTGTGTGCCTACATGATTGGTTTGGAAGAATGGCGGTAATATGTCAAGATTTTTGAGGTTGTTAAACCGAAGCTGTTAAAGAGTTTGTGCTCCTCACTCTCTGCCCCATTCTATTAACGGTTGAGCTACAATAGGTTTTAGTGTAATACAAATGAGTGAACATAGCAAGAAGGATGACATGTGAATATTTGTGCATATATAAATGCATGGTTTCCGGCTTGTCACTTGGAGGGGTCAACAATCATACTGCAAGTCACTCCTTGTTTGGTTCTCGGTGGCTGTTGTGAGATGAGGTTTTTATTTTTATTTTTTGGGTTCTTTCTAAGTTCATTGTCCCATTTGATATGTTCTTCTGTATAGACATGGTTTACAATTTATGAATGGCAAATAAAATTGTAGATCTCTTTTAAGGTCTTGAATTCAAAAGAAATGCCACCTGTTCTTGTTCCCTTGATTGCAGATTTGCTGGCAAACATGCCATATGGTTTGCAAATTATGAATGGCAAACAAAATTGTAGATCTCTTTTGTGGCCTTAAATTCAAAAGAAACGCTACCTATTCTTATTCCCTTCTTTTCTGTAAAATAAAAGATTGCTGGCTAGCATGCCATATTTTTGTATATTGTCGGTTGTGATGGTTTTGTCGAGGTTTTGAGTTAAGCCTATGACAGGAGAGTTTTGGATCAGGGATTTGGAGGACTAGCATCTGTTCAGTAATTGATGGAGAGCACACAATCGATAATGTTTGTCATAAGAGAGACGTGTTTTTTTTTTTTTTCCCAATAAATAAATGATTAGAAATTTAGAATGCAATATATATTATGAGCATTGTTAATTTCATATAACACATTATGTATAAGAGTTTTTACCCATATATTTGGATTTAAATCTTCTAGAGTTTTAGAGTACTGCTTTTTTTAAATTTTAAAAAAAAAGTAAATTAGTAAATTGATGATGTGGCAGCATCTTAAACTATTAATTTTAAATGAAGGGTGAGGATTTAAAAAAATTTACTTAGTAAAGTACTCTAAGAATTTTAGAAAATCTAAATAAAAAATGTAGGATTTGAAACACAATTTGCTGCGAAGTGGTTGTATAGTTTATCGGGTAGGGTACATGACAAACACCTCTTGCTTTTGTAAAGCCTTACTGGTAGTGGAAAAGTAAAATTTACAGGACAATAAACGACCCCCTCCAAAAAAAAAAAATTCAAATGTTTACATTAGTAATCCGAGCCCTCTAACTATCTCCAGTGATGTATACTGTATACCCTCCTCTCCCCTAATTGATTCAAATTGGGGTGCAAATTTTATCATTATTCTATGATTCGACAAACAAAAAGATAATCAATACTGAAATAAGTCAAATTGCATATTTTGATACTGAAGGTTTGATATTTGTATTTCAAAATCTTCATAATACTTTAAAATGTTTTACTTAGATTCGTATACTTCCAAAATTATTTCAAAAAAAGTCATTATTGATCAACGTATTATGGATAAAAATTACTGACCTGACAAATGAAACTCACGTTATGTATTGACCCTACATGGTCAAAGTGAAACTGGTTCTCCAATCTTCATCTTTCAAAAAAAGGCACCACGAGTTCCACACTCTGCTGCTACACGCAAAGCAAGGAACCAAATCCAGTTTTCTTGCCATTCAAGTATTCCTTCCTTCCTTCCTTCACTCTACAAATAATACTAACCCTTTCTTTCTCTTCCATATAAAATTTTTACTGTTCGAGCAGTGCAAGCCATGGTTGTTGCCACCTCAGCTTTGTGAAAATGGCAGAGTTCGAGTTCGAGTTCGATTCAGACCAGCATGTAATTTGCCTCCACGGTGACCTTGAATTGAAAATCATGGAAGCCCAGCATTTACCCAACTTGTCCCTCCTCAATATTCGCCAGCTGCGCCGTTGCTTCACCGCTTGCAGTGGCAGTGCCACTGTCGAATCACCTCACACCTCCACCTCCGCCCTCCACAAACACAAAGTCGTCGATTTCTGCAACCCTTACGTCGAAGTTGTAGCCTCTACGGTCACCGTGGCTCGCACTCGAGTCATCAAGAACACCACCAACCCTAAATGGAATCAACACTTCCATATCCCACTGGCACACCCTGTAAATAGCTTGACATTCCAGGTCAAAGACGATGACATCTTCGGCTCCGAGGTAATCGGCACCGTCGATATAAAGGCCTCGAGGATCGTCACAGGCAAACTCATCTCCGACTGGTTCCCCATCCTCGGATCATCAAAGACGGACACGAAGATCAACCTCGTACTTCAATTCACGCCGTTTGAGGAAAATCCGAGGTACAACCACGGCATTGCGTCGGAGAAAGGCAGCGTAGCACACACGTACTTCCCGCTGTAAGTGTTGGGAGGACATTTGCCATGCGATCTCTGAGGCTCGCCATTTGATTTACATTGTTGGATGGTCGGTTTTTCATAAGGTGAGGCTTGTGAGAGAGCCGACTCGGCCATTACCTCGCGGTGGAGATTTGAAGCTCGGTGAATTGCTCAAGTTCAAGTCTGAAGAAGGGGTGAGGGTTTTGATGGTAGTTTGGGATGATAAGACCTCTCGCGATATGCTCTTCCAGGTGCGTGCCTTCTTACATGCATGCATGGCTGAAATGAGAAGTCATAAATAGCTAGAGCTATCAGTCTTAAATTATTTTACAATATTTTTACAAATGGTTAATATTTTTTTATTGATTTTTATCTATACTTATCATTAACTATTTTTTTATTTATCAATAACTACTCAGCACATTAATAGTTTGTAAAAAAATTTGTATATCTAGCATTACTCATATTCTTTCACACTTGTTTATGTCCAATATTTTGTATTAATATACACAATTGACACGAGAATCTCTGCATTTTTAGAATGTCCATATTTTAATAAATAAAATGAATGTAAAATAAAAGATGTGAGAAAACAAATGTAAGAGTATAAAATCCCTTTACTAATATTAGTGCACAACAAAAGTAATGTTAGTCGTTTAACTATGTAAAAATTATGTTGCACTAATTATAATTTTCCACCTATTAATTGTGTCAGTAGCATTGTCAATGTTGAAAAATCTAACTTTCTACAATATTAGAGTTTTTTCCTTTTGAAATTAATTTATTTGATGGTTAAGATTAAATATTATAAATCTAAAGATGTACAATTGCAATGTCATTTAAATTTAAAATGAAGTGTTGTTATAGTCAAGAAATAAAAAGTCTTAACTGTAAAATGAAGAGGATCCTATTCCTTTTTTAGGAAAGATGCTTTTTATATATATATATATATGTAATATCATTTAAATTGAGAGAAAATTTGAGTTCTAAATGTCACTATTAGAACTTAGAAACACTATAGCTATTGTGGGAGGATGAACTTGGACAAGGCCCAAAAGCCCGGGGTAGAAGAGGGGTGGGTACCCCAAAAGGGCAAGCTTGGCCCAAAATTGCCATTGCAGAGAGAGAATTTCTCTTGGCAAGAAGTCAACCATATTTATAACCGTGGAGATCCGAGGTGACTACCTTCCCAGAGGCTCATGACCAAGGTGATGGGCGGGACCTCCACCTCAAGGTAGCAAAGGAACCCCAGGAGAATGCCTTTCGTCCTCAACTACGATCTATCACCTCCTAAATGCGTCTTGAGGAACATGGTATGGAAAACGCAAAACCAAATGAAACCATCACCCTTGCATTAATGAAGTCCCTCACCTAATGTCAACCACATCAAAAATTAAATAACTGACCTAAACAGTAAAGGCACCCCCAAAAGTCTTCATTCATGATCAAAAAGTGGCAATGCAGAGAGTTGATGAAACAAATATCTCCCAAATCCAACTATGGATAGGACAATTGGAAGGTGAGGAGAAGAGGGAAGGTGGCTATAAAAAGAGGGGAGGGGCAACAGAAAAGGTTCAGAAAATTATAGAGAGAAAGTCTAGGCAATAACAAGAGAGAGGGATATTTACTAGAGAGATTGTTTTCTTAGTTGTTTACCTTTGAATCCTTTCCCTGTACCACGGGAACGTTGTTCCAACATTTATGAAAGCTTGATTTAGCTCTTTTTCGTCTTTAACTTACTGCTTAAACTTCCCATTGTAGATTTTTCTCCCATTTTTTAGAAATTAGTTGTGTAAATCAATTATCATCACTATGTACTTGTGTAAGTTGTTTTTGACCCCCACAGCTGTCATTTGGTCAAAAGATTATTTATTAGGGAAAATTATTAGTATATTGTATTTTAAATAAACATATATAATTTACTAAAACTAGCATCATTAATTTAAATTTTAGCGTGAGTTTATATTAATTAACTCAACTTATAAAGTCTCTTGTCATTGAATATAGGATATGAGCTTAGGTTCAAATATCACATACACTAAAAATTGATTGGTGTCTTAACCGATGATAAAAGCAATCATTATGGAATAAATGCCATAAGTTGAAAATTATCCCCAAAAAACCTTTTTAAATAGTGTAAATAGTAAATTAAAAAAAAAATTATAGAACTATAGTTTGGGGGTATCTAGAATGGAATAGAGTATCCCAATAAAAAAATACCATATTGAGGGAATATTTACTTGACAATTTAAAGTTCATGGCAGTGGTTTTCATTAGTAGATACAAAACTAGTTGTGGGTTCCAGTTAACTCAACTGATAAAATCTCTAATAGTTGTATAAGAGATTTGGGGTTCAATCCCTGTCTACACCAAAAACTAATTGTTGTGTTGGTCTGGTGATAAAAAATTATCATCAGGAGCGAACGCCATAGATTGAAACTCTCTAAAAAAAAAAAAGATACAAAACTAGTTGTTAGTGTTTGTACTATAATTGAAATTATTAAACTCTTATATATAACGGTGATCATGAGGAAACATTGATGTTGCTATATATGCCTGTGTAATTTGCAACTTAGAGACAGTTTTTTATTTGAATTAGTAACCGGGTTGTGTGCTTTTGAGTTGTAATCTTAAGTGGGATTGGTTGCAGAGTGGAATGATGCAGACGCACGATGAAGAGACCAGGAGGTTTTTCAAGCATTCATCCGTCACTTGTGTGTTAACACCTCGAAATGCTAGCAGTAAGCTGGGCTATATAAAGCAGCAGGTGAATTTGTTTTATAGGTTGTGAACTGTCTTTGAAAAATATTGATAATGGTGCTTTTTCATTTTGAACATGTTTAATTAGTTTGAGTTTTAATCATATTTTTAGTTGTATTGGATTTGGACTCCTAGTTTTATTATTTCTTTGATCTTGATAGTACCATTTACTTTCTTTTGATCAATATGGAAAACTTGCTAAGTTGCTTATGTGATGGTAATTCTATACAGGTTGTTGGCACCCTTTTTACACACCATCAAAAATGTGTTCTTGTGGACACACAAGCATTTGGTAATACTCGTAAGATTACTGCATTTTTAGGAGGGATTGATCTTTGTGATGGTCGTTATGATACACCAGAGCATAGACTATTTCGCGATCTTGTACGACCCCCTCCACAAAAAAAAAAAAATTTCAAATGTTTACATTAGTAATCCGAGCCCTCTAACTATCTCCAGTGGTATATATTCTATACCCTCCTCTCCCCTAGCTAATTGATTCAAATTGTGGTGCAAATTTTATCATTGTTCTATGATTCGACAAACAAAAAGATAATCAATACTGAAATAAGTCAAATTGCAAATTTTGGTACTTAAGGTTTGATATTTGTATTTCAAAATCATCATAATACTTTAAAATGTTTTACTTAGATTCGTATACATCCGAAATTATTTCAAAATAATTCATTATCAATGTATTATGGATAAAAATTACTGACCTGACAAATGAAACTCATGTTACGTAGTTGACCCTACATGATCTAAGTGAAACTGGTTCTCCAATCTTCATCTTTGAAAAAATCAAAAAAAGGCACCACGAGTTCCACACTCTGCTGCTACACGCAAAGCAAGGAACCAAATCCAGTTTTCTTGCCGTTCAAGTATTCCTTCCTTCCTTCCTTCACTCTACAAATAATACTAACCCTTTCTTTCTCTTCCATATAAAATTTTTGCTGTTCGAGCAGTGAAAGCCATGGTTGTTGCCACCTCAGCTTTGTGAAAATGGCAGAGTTCGAGTTCGAGTTGGGTTCAGACCAGCATGTAATTTGCCTCCACGGTGACCTTGAATTGAAAATCATGGAAGCCCAGCATTTACCCAACTTGTCCCTCCTCAATATTCGCCAGCTCCGCCGTTGCTTCGCCGCCTGCAGTGGCAGTGCCACTATCAAATCCCCTCACACCTCCACGTCCGCCCTCCACAAACACAAAGTCGTCGATTTCTGCAACCCTTACGTCGAAGTTGTAGCCTCTACGGTCGCCGTGGCTCGCACTCGAGTCATCAAGAACACCACCAACCCTAAATGGAATCAACACTTCCATATCCCACTGGCACACCCTGTAAATAG
This sequence comes from Quercus suber, assembly GCF_002906115.3. Classification (NCBI taxonomy): domain Eukaryota; kingdom Viridiplantae; phylum Streptophyta; class Magnoliopsida; order Fagales; family Fagaceae; genus Quercus; species Quercus suber. Next base: position 758,665 of record NW_027069721.1, on the reverse strand, counting down.
CTTGACATTCCAGGTCAAAGACGATGACATCTTCGGCTCCGAGGTAATCGGCACCGTCGATATAAAGGCCTCGAGGATCGTCACAGGCAAACTCATCTCCGACTGGTTCCCCATCCTCGGATCATCAAAGACGGACACGAAGATCAACCTCGTACTTCAATTCACGCCGTTTGAGGAAAATCCTAGGCAGCGTAGCACACACGTACTTCCCGCTGAGAAAAGGATGCTCCGTGAGGTTGTACCAAGACGCGCACGTGCCGGACAGGTTGTTGCCGGAGATTGAATTGGATGACGGTAAGGTTTACAAGCACGAGAAGTGTTGGGAGGACATTTGCCATGCGATCTCTGAGGCTCGCCATTTGATTTACATTGTTGGATGGTCGGTTTTTCATAAGGTGAGGCTTGTGAGAGAGCCGACTCGGCCATTACCTCGCGGTGGAGATTTGAAGCTCGGTGAATTGCTCAAGTTCAAGTCTGAAGAAGGAGTGAGGGTTTTGATGTTAGTTTGGGATGATAAGACCTCTCGCGATAAGCTCTTCCAGGTGCGCGTGCCTTCTTACATGCATGCATGGCTGAAATGAGAAGTCATAAATAGCCTAATAGTTTTAAATTATTTTAAAATATCTTTACAAATGGTTAATATTTTTTTATTAATTTTTATTTATATTTACCATTAATTATTTTTTTATTTATCAATAATCACTCAGCACATCAGTAGTTTGTAAAAAAACTTGTATATTTAGCATTACTCATATTCTTTCACATTTGTTTATGTCCAATATTTTGTATTAATATCCACAATTGACATGAGAATCTCAACATTTTTAAAATGTCCATATTTTAATAAATAAAATGAATGTAAAATAAAAGATGTGAAAAAAAAAAATGTAAGAGTATAAAATCCCTTTACTAATATTAGTGCACAACAAAAGTAATGTTAGTCGTTTAACTATGTAAAAATCATGTTGCACTCATTATAATTTTCCACCTATTAATTGTGTCAGTAGCATTGTCAGTGCTGAAAAATCTAACTTCCTACAGTATTAGAGTTTTTTCCTTTTGAAATTAATTCATTTGATGGTTAAGATTAAATATAAAATGAAGTGTTGTTATATTCAAGAAATAAAAAGTCTTAGCCGTAAAATGAAGAGGATCCTATTCCTTTTTAGGAAAGATGATTTTTTTATATATGTAATATCATTTGAATTGAGAGAAAATTTGAGTTCTATATGTCACTATTAGAACTTAGAAACACTATAGCCATTGTGGGAGGATGAACTTGGACAAGGCCCAAAAGCCCTTGGTAGAAGAGGGGTGGGTACCCCCAAAGGGCAAGCTTGGCCCAAAATTGCCATTGCAGAGAGAGAATTTCTCTTGGCAAGAAGTCAACCATATTTATAACCATGGAGATTTGAGGTGACTACCTTCCCAAAGGTTCATGACCAAGGTGATGGGCGGGACCTCCACCTCGAGGTAGCAAAGGAACCCCAGGAGAACGCCTTTCGTCCTCAACTACGATCTATCACCTCCTAAATGCGCCCTGAGGAACATGGTATGGAAAATGCAAAACCCAATGAAACCATCACCTTTGCATTAATGAAGTCCCTCACCTAATGTCAACCACAAAAAATATTAAATAACTGGCCTAAACAGTGAAGGCACTCCCAAAGTCCTCATTCATGATCAAAAAGTGGCAATGCAGAGAGTTGATGAAACAAATATCTCCCAAATCCAGCTAGGGATAGGACAGTTGGAAGGTGAGGAGAAGAGGGAAGGTGGCTATAAAAAGAGGGGAGGGGCAACATAAGAGATTCGGAAAATTATAGAGAGGAAGTCTAGGCAATAACAAGAGAGAGAGATATTTACTAGAAAGATTGTTTTCTTAGTTGTTTACCTTTGAATCCCTTCCCTGTACCACGGGAACGTTGTTCCAACATTTATGAAAGCTTGATTTAGCTCTTTTTCGTCTTTAACTTACTGCTTAAACCTCCCATTGTAGATTTTTCTCCCATTTTTTAGAAATTAGTTGTGTAAATCAATTATCATCACTACTGTACTTGTGTAAGTTGTTTTTGACCCCCACAGCTGTCATTTGGTCAAATGATTATTTATTAGGAAAAATTATTGGTATATTGTATTTTAAATAAACATATATAATTTACTAAAACTAGCATCATTAATTTAAATTTTAGCGTGAGTTTATATTAATTAACTCAACTTATAAAGTCTCTTGTCATCAAATATGGGATATGAGTTTAGGTTCAAATATCACATACACTAAAAACTGATTGGTGTCTTAACCGATGATAAAAGTAATTATTATGGAATAGATGCCATAAGTTGAAAATTATCCCAAAAAAAAAACCTTTTTAAATAGTGTAAATAGTAAATTAAAAAAAAAATTATAGAACTATACGTTGGGGGTATCTAGAATGGAATAGAGTATCCCAATAAAAAAATACCATATTGAGGGAATATTTACTTGACAATTTAAAGTTCATGGCAATAGTTTTCATTAGTAGACTAGTTGTGAGTTCCAGTTAGCTCAACTGATAAAATTTCGAATAATTGTATAAGAGATTTGGGGTTCAATACTTGCCTACACCAAAAACTGATTGGTGTTTTGGTCTGGTGATAAAAAATTACCATCAGGAGTGGACGCCATAGATTGAAACTCTCTCAAAAAAAAAAAAAAAAAAAGGATACAAAACTAGTTGTTAGTGTTTGTACTATAATTGAAATTATTAAACTCTTATATATAACGGTGATCATGAGGAAACATTGATGTTGCTATATATGCCTGTGTAAATTGCAACTTAGAGACAGTTTTTTATTTGAATTAGTAACCGGGTTGTGTGCTTTTGAGTTGTAATCTTAAGTGGGACTGGTTGCAGAGTGGAATGATGCAGACGCACGATGAAGAGACCAGGAGGTTTTTCAAGCATTCATCCGTCACTTGTGTGTTAACACCTCGAAATGCTAGCAGTAAGCTGGGCTATATAAAGCAGCAGGTGAATTTGTTTTATAGGTTGTGAACTGTCTTTGAAAAATATTGATAATGGTGCTTTTTCATTTTGAACATGTTTAATTAGTTTGAGTTTTAATCATATTTTTAGTTGTATTGGATTTGGACTCGTAGATTTATTATTTCTTTGATCTTGATAGTACCATTTGCTTTCTTTTGATCAATATGGAAAACTTGCTAAGTTGCTTATGTGATGGTAATTCTATACAGGTTGTTGGCACCCTTTTTACACACCATCAAAAATGTGTTCTTGTGGACACACAAGCATTTGGTAATACTCGTAAGATTACTGCATTTTTAGGAGGGATTGATCTTTGTGATGGTCGTTATGATACACCAGAGCATAGACTATTTCGCGATCTTGACACTGTATATCAAAATGATTATCACAATCCTACATTTCCTGTAAGTTGTTTCTCAAATGATTTGAAACTGCATATTGTAACATGCCATATTTTCCATCTAGATATCATTTAAATGTAACATGCCCTTCTAAGGGTTGAATAAATTTTAGAACAAAATTTAGTTATAAAATTGGTTATAGCCTAAAGTTACAACCTTACTAAATAAAATAAACATTACAACATATTTTGAAAATCTAACTGTTGAATTACATGTTTTTTACACTCTTAATACACATCAAATTTTGTGTCAATCAGATATTATTTACTATATGATCTATAAGCTTATATTTTATACATAATTTTAAACTACCATTATTTGTTATTTAAACAATTTATTGATAATATAACTATTGATTTTTAATTTCCTAGAAATTTACAAGTATGAAAGAGATAAGAAAAAGATGTAATCTAATAGTAGATTTATCAAAATTTACCTCAAATAAAAAGATATTAAGTAAAATTATATCCTTATGCTATAACTAATTTTGTAGCTAAATTTTGTCTAAAATTTTAATCGATGCATTCAGGGCCTGTATAGACCTAGTGCTTGTCTTTCTTTATAATAAATTCTCAACTTTCTTTGTAATTCTTGTGCAAAGTCCCATTGTACATACTAAATGTCACTGACAGTTTTGTTTCTCAACATAGTTTTAAGCTAACACAACGCTGCCATAGTATGATAGTAATTTATGCACTTCATCTGGCGTGAAATCAAGAGTTTCCCTCATTTCTTTTTATTTAGTAGGTGCATTCCGGCTCATTTCTATTATGTATTTACAGGTGTGATGCTATAGCAGGTGTTTCTTTTTTACGTTTTTTGTTTCCTACATGTCTTTATGTATGAACTAGGCTGGAACCAAGGCTCCAAGGCAACCATGGCATGATTTACATTGCAGAGTTGAGGGGCCTGCAGCATATGATGTTCTTATAAACTTTGAACAGCGTTGGAGAAAAGCAACAATATGGAGGGAGGTTGGACTACGTTTCAAAAGGGTTTCCCATTGGCACGATGATGCTTTAATAAAAATAGGACGCATTGCATGGATTCTAAGTCCTGCCCCATGTGTATCAAAGGATGGTACCACATTTATTCCACAAGATGATCCCTTGTTAAGGGTTTCTAGTGAAGATGATCCTGAAAGTTGGAATGTTCAGGTTTTATTTTACCAGTTTCTTTTGAGTACAAGTTTTCTTTTATGGGGGAGGGGGGACTGAAATTTTCCTTCTTTTTTTTTTTTAGATTTTTAGGTCCCTTGATTCGGGATCGGTGAAAGGATTTCCCAAAATTGTTGAGCATGTTGAGAAAAAGGTTTATACTTTTTTGTCTTTGCTTCCCCCTTCTTTCGTCTTTATTGTTCTACCTCTTTCTCTATATAGGAAAACCAATTTATATTGACAAGAATTTCAATGCTTCTTTGTTGTGACCTAGACCTAGAGTTCGATATATCAGTAATCAGTTGCAATTTCTTAATACCTAAATGGCATTCTTTTACTGCAGAACCTTATTTGTTCAAAAAAATTGGTAATAGATAAAGGCATTCAAACAGGATACATCCAGGCAATTAGATCTGCTCAACATTTCATATATATTGAAAATCAGTATTTTTTTGGATCATCATATGCGTGGCCAGAATATAAAAATGCAGGTCAAGTCCTTAATTTTCTGTTACACCACATTGATATACTTTCTTGTCTAAACAATATTGTTTCCATTCCTTGTACTTGAATTCTCTTTTTGCCGAAAAATGCATGCTATGAAGTATACAATAATGTAAACTAGTATTCTTGAGATCTCCAAGTCCTAGTGGTTTATGTTTGAGGACTAGACTTTAGATTTCTCTTTTCTATATCCAGTATGTTTTCTTAGTTACCAGATTATAATTATAATATTAATCTTATATAATACTATGGGCTAATGCATCCACGCAAAATTGGTGAAATATTGTCAATTTTGAAACGTATGTAGTAATTGCTACATTTTGACTTAGTTTTAGCCACTGTAAGGATAGACTTGATTGTTCTCTCCCCTTAGTATTATTTCTAACTTTACGATCTGTAATTTGGATTTCCTATATATGTATTTGGGTAACAATCATGTGCTAAATACCAAATACTTTCCTTATTCATTGGATGGAACACCTTCTCAAGTTATTGACTTTCATGGTATACGCAGGAGCTGATAATCTAATCCCAATGGAATTGGCATTAAAGATAGCTAGTAAAATTAGAGCAAAGGAGAGATTTGCAGTGTATATTGTCTTACCAATGTGGCCTGAGGGTGATCCAACTTCTGCGGCTATGCAAGAAATTCTCTTTTGGCAGGTAATATGGTTATTGCCAATGGGTTCAAGCTCATATGGCACCTCCTCCCCTTGTAAGAGCAAGGTGGAAAGTGAGGTAGTGGGTTCAAGACCTATAGGGTGTGTGTAAATTATCAATAAAAAATACAGTTATCCAATTTTAGACTATAATATTGTTACATGTCTTGAGACAGACAAGATTGCTACAGATGGCCAATACTTTCTTACAATAAAAAAATCAAGAATAGCAAATATAGGACTTCTTTTTGGCATCTGTGGCCTTCTTCTCTATCACCTTGAATAATATGCTATATATCTTATACTGCCACTAACCTATTGGCTGTATTCTTGGCAATTATTGGTTTGGATTGATTTATTGATAACAATTCCAGATGTTATTAGATTCACCTATATTGTACCCTTTTTTTCTTTCCTTTTCTTTAGGTTGTGATCTTTAGATGTCATGGAACCATCCACAGCAATGAAGCTAATTTTTTAGCTTTTTAGCACCATAAAAAGTCACTTGATCTATTTTACCTTCTCACATCCTATAGTAGTGGTGTTATTTTAGCTTTTAATACAATAAAATAATATAAACACTAAATTAAATAATATTTCATTCAACTACCAACACACAACCACAACCACCATCAAACCCATAAAAATCATTACACGACCACAACCCCGCCGTGCCCATCAAAACTAGTGAAGAAGAACAAAAAAAGAAGGCAGAAAAATCAACATAGCCAAACCAAAACCTATGCTCGAAACAAAAACCCAGCCTGAAACACAAACCTGAAAGACAAAGCCAACACACAAGCATAGCCCAAAACACAAAGCCGAAACACAAGCATAGCTCGAAACATAAAGCCGAAACACCGAAAATAGAGAAGAAAGGCCGAGATGGGTCAGGTAGGCGGCCGAGCGTGGGTCAACGGCGATGGGTCTGTAGCGGCAAGGCTAGTGCAGATTAGCAATGAGTTTGTGAAGGAAGAAAGAAGGGTTTGTGGAGGAAGAAAGAAGAGATGGAGAGGCAGTGAGGAGAGAGACACAGAGAAAGGAGAATGAAATGCAGAAAGAATAAAAAATATAAAAAGTAGTGTGAGCGCAAAATAAAAAAAATTAATTTTTTTTTTTTAGCTTTCAGCTACCATGCACAGCCATATATAGTTGTGCATTGTAGTAATGAATGTAAAAATTTTACCTTTAGCTACTACTTTAATATAAATTTTTGTATTTTAGTGTAACTAAAGTAGGTATATAGCTATTTAACTATACTGTTGTGAGTGTTTAAGTCCTAAAAGTGGACAATATAGATGATGGCAACACCAATAACACAATTCACATTCATATTCTAGCTTTACTTGTTTGCTTTTGGCAGGGCCTGACAATGAAAATGATGTATGGTATAGTTGCACGAGAACTGGAAGATATGCAGATGGTGGATTTACATCCTCTACATTACCTCAATTTCTATTGCCTTGGTAATCGGGAAGATATTTTTGATAATACTGACAAGGTAATGGAAATTTCTTTTTAGGTGTTTTAAATCATCATGACATGTATTGGTTTGTGGTTGGCATAAAGTATATAGGTAGTCCGTAACTTCTAATGCTGAAATTTTTTCTACTATTTTCTGTTATTTGACACTCTCTCTCTCTTATTATTATTATTACTTTTTACTATGATACATATAGAAGTTTTCAAAATTTTGGAATTACACCATCCTGATGTACCCGTGTCATCAACTGGACATTGAAATATGGCTTCATTTTATATCTTTGCAAGCAATTAAGTCTTTTAGAGTTGGTCATAATCCAAATTTTCTATCAGGTCTCAGAATCACAACGGTTTAAGCGGTTTATGATTTATGTACATGCTAAGGGAATGATAGTAGATGATGAGTATGTAATAGTGGGATCTGCCAACATTAACCAGAGATCCATGTCTGGTACAAAGGACACGGAGATTGCTATGGGCGCATATCAGCCCCATCACTCTTGGGCATCAAGGAAGAGACATCCACGTGGTCAGGTTGGTATTGTATTTCTTGTTTTCCAAACTTTCCATTTCAGGGCTTTTCTTTTCATTAGCTAGGGAGTGGGGAGGGGGGAGGAGGGAGATTGAAGATGGTGTGTGAGCTTTTCAAAGATTATGCTCATGTCTGGGCTGGGGTATGACCTCCAATCATTAGCATTGCCCATTGTCTTTCTGCAGAGTGTGCAGTTTAAGAATAATTGCTTTGATTATCTAATAAGAATTCCATACTCCATGGGATTTACTTGGTACTGTGGTTTACAATACATATGCATATGCAGGTGTATGGATACAGAATGTCACTGTGGGCTGAGCATCTTGGGAGGGTGGATACACGCTCCGAGGAGCGAAGAGTTTGGACTGTGTGAGGACAGTGAATGGGATTGCTGAAGAGAATGGAAGAGGTATGCAGATGAGGATTTACCTATTGCAGGGCCACCTTCTTAAGTATCCTGTGCAGTAGATAAGGATGGGACGGTCAGCCCCCTGCCTGGACACGAGAATTTCCCAGATGTTGGTGGAAAAGTTCTGGGAGCTCATTCGACTGCCCTTCCTGATGCTCTAACAACATAATCTCCACCCATTGTTGTGTTCCTACATGATGGTTAGGAAGAATAGTGGTGACATGCCAGAATTTTAAGGTTGTTAAATTGAAAATGTTAAAGAGTTTGTGCTCCTCTCTCTCTCTCTCTCTCTGCCCCCTTCTGTTAATGATTGAGCTACAATAGGTTTTTAGTGTAATACAAAAGCTTGAACATAGTGAGAAGTTGAAATGTTGTGAATATTTGCATATACAGATGCATCATGCATGGTTTCCTTTTGTCACTTGGGGAGGTCACTACAATTACAATGCTAGTCACTCTGTGTGGTTCTTAATGGCTGTTGTGAGATTAGGGATATTTTTTGGTCTTTCTAATTTCATTATCCCATTTATATGCACTTGTGTATAGACATGGTTTGCAAATTGTGATGGCAATCAAAATTGTAGATCTCTCTCCCTTTTTTCCCCTTTATGGGAAATGTAGATCTCTTTCATGGTCTCAAATTCAAAAGAAATGCTATCGATTCTTGTTCCCTCCTTGTCTGCAACATATAAAATCTTCTAGCAAATATGCCATATGGTTTGCAAATTATGAATGTCAAACAAATTGTAGATCTCTTTTATGGTCTTTTAAATTCAAATGAAATGCTACCTACTCTTCCTCCCTTCTTGTCCACAAAGCATAAGATTTGCTGGCAAACATACAATATGTTGTGGATTGTCAGTAATGATGGTTTTGCCAAGGTCTTGAGTACAGGAGAGAGTTTTGGCTGAGGGATTAAGAGGACAAGCATATGTTGTGTTGGTGGTGACACAAACTAAACGATAATGCTTCTTATAAGAGCACTTTTTATTTATATAAAATAAAATTATAAGATCACTATATATTACACAACAATGTTTGTTTGCACTAAGACAATAGGATTTGAAACACAAAATTTTGCTTCAAAGTGGTTGTACATTTCAGCAGTAAAATATGAACTAATGAGAAACATAAAAAAAATTTGTTGTTGTAAATACAATGTGGATTGTAGCTTATTTTTCATCATAATGCAAAAATTAGGGTGACAAAATAAGTCTAAACCCATTTGTCCACCCAAACCTATCTACTCTAATTGAACCCAGACCCATCCAATTATTATTTGAGTTAAATGGGCATTAACTCAATTAGACTCAGTTAACTCAAGTAATAATTGGGTTTTAACTAAAAACCTAATTAAGCCCATTTAACCCTTGATATTAGCTACTTTTTTTCTCTTTTCTTTTTTTGATAGGATTGATATTAGCTTTAATGCTAAAATCTTGCATGTGTTTATCCTAAGGCACAAGCAAGTCAAGAAAATAATTATTAGATTCTTCCTCAATTATCCATTTATCCTATATAATCTTATCAATGTGTCAAAAATATGCTCTGTAAATGGATGAGACTCATCCTCTACACCAAATGCGTGATGAATGCAATCCACCTCAATTGAACTACATCCAACTGGTTTCCTAATATTCTTCTCCCTGAGCACCTTCCTCACTCAAGCTGCATCCTCCCAACAGTCTGCATCTTCATACATCTTAGGAAATCATTTGGATGAAGATGCAAACCATTTAGAAAACAAACAAACAAACTTATTTAGGATGCCCTTACCTTATTAATGGATAATGATTTTTTTTTTTTTTGAGTTTAAGAAAAATGGGGGTCTTTATGGTCACATTACACCCCCGGGTAGGGAGCCAATAGCCTCGGTCAAGAAGTTCGTAGTCGATACCCGTTCTGTACCTTTTGTGTGGGGGTCACCTCACATTTTGTGAGTACACCTCACCACTAAGTTTACCCACTAACGAAAGCCTGCGGATAGCGGGACTCAAACCTAGTGGATAATGATTTAAACAAAATGAACTTGTGTGAATATTTTAATACATGTATCTATTATGTATAGGTAATAATATCTCACTCCAAAATCCCATAATATTAGTATTTTTAAATAAATAAATAAATTTCCATTAAAAGGCTTCACGGATAATGGATTTTATGGTTTAAAGCTTTTATAAGTTTGGGGCTATTTATAGTTATAAAGAAGTGTAAAATTAAAATAAAGAGATAATGCTAAAAAATAATATGTCAATAAAAAATGGAAAGTATTGATGCAATTTTTTTTTTAAGAGTTTCAACTTTACTAATTTAGTTAACTAGAATTCACAGTATTGATACAGTTAGTTATACATATAACTAGTTAAAACTTGAAACAATGCTTGCCAAAAATAAAAGGGACTTGATATGGTACCAAGAATCCAATATGATACCTACCTGATAGTTCCAACAAATATCACGTATTTCATTGAATGTGCTAATGGTCTCAACAAGGGACTTGATATGGTACCAAGAATCCAATATGATACCTACCTGATAGTTCCAACAAATATCACTTAATTCATTGAATGTGGTGATGGTCTCAACCCTATCTTTGATTAGGGTTCTTTCTTATATATGGTTTTCATGAAACATTTACTTTATTGTCAGTCACTTTCCATTGTTAAGATTAAAAGTTGCAAAAGTCATTTTAACTTCAACCTTTGAATAAGCAAATTTTAACCTTTAATTATATATCATTTAACTTTTATACTTTTTAACTTCTCTCTCACACACTCGTGAGTCATGATTAATTACATGGTGCAATAGCAATATCTCAATCCTAACAATTTCCCATTATGTATGTGATAGTTGGCATGTAACCGTTGATTTCCATAATGAGGAAAAGTATCTCTCTGGATTCAGTTATGGAGATGATCGGGTTACTCTGTACTTAGACTGCTTCATGCTCAAGTTGTTTCTTGAGCTTTTATGGGGATTACTTGGTCAATTAAGTAAAACTGGTCAAGCGATGACGTAGTTTTAATGGTGCTTTTCTAATTGTAGTATACTCATATTTTTCACATCCTAAAAGTAAATTTTGTTTGGCATTATTATAAGAATGAGTGGATATGAATCCATTTAAAATAAGACAATTATTATGTTGCTAAAAAAATAAAACAAAAAAGCAAAAAAGATCATTATTATGATTTTAGAAATTTTTTTAGTTTCTATATTTGAATATTATACTATGGCTAAAACTTATGTTGCGTTTTTTACATTAAACACAATACAATTTAGACATATATCTAATTTTGAACACGTATTCACATCATATTGTGTGTAATGCATAAAAACATTGAACACAAGTCATATTCCATTATTAATAACATTTTATTTCAAATATCAAATTTAATTTTTTGCAATATATCTTTATATTTTTTCATTTAAAATTTTTTTTTTGAATTTTTTTTTTTTTTTTTTATAAAAAAAAAATGAGTTATGAGACATAATTTTTATACCACGAAAAAAACGAACAAAGCAGAGCAGACTGCGACTTTTTGCAAGCTGCGACTCGTCTTGTTGGGGGCAAAAAAAGCTCACTCGCCCCAAAACCCTAATTCTCCGATCTTCTTCTCTACAAATCCTCGTCTTCGCTCAAAGAAAATGGCAAGCTTCTCTCTCTTTCTCTCTCCCAATCTTTTCAATTTTCTTTTCAAATTTATCTTCTTATTTGACTAACAACAATTTGTAAATCTTATGCGTCTTGGAATTTTTTTCAGGCCGATTCTCCTCGCAAAAGGTGAGCCCTAAAATCTTACACACAGTGCATTAGCGATTTTTCGACTTCTCTGATTTGATTTTCCTGTTCGTGATTTGAATTTCAACAGTCACTTGAAAACCTAGATGGTTTCGATGTTTGTGGTAACATATATGCTTTGTTTGGTTTTTTCGTAGCTGTGTTAAGCTTGTGCCTATGTTACGGAATTTTAGTTTTATAAGCTAAGGAAACAAATCCAATTGTGAAATTTATCATTATGTGAATTGGATTGCTAGTTCTAGGCTAGAATTCCAAATTTGTGGTTTTAATTTTGAGAAATGAAGGGGTTTATGGTTATAGTTTTGGTTATGTATGTCTATAGGGTAGATTTATATCTGCTGATGTTATGCATGACAGAAGCTTGATTGGGCTCTGTCTAATTTTGATGTAGGATCTTTATGAATTCAACACTAAATTAGATTTGGTTTGATGTTTATTGGTTTCCGTCATGAAAATTTGAATATTGAATATGTTTGATAGTCGTTTGGTGTAAAACAGTGAATACAACGAGAAATATAGAAGATAAACACTAGCCAATCTCTCCTAGGTTTTCCTTAGCAATCACACCCTCAAAGCTTAAATTACACTGCTGGAATTTTATTAAAATCTTTTCTTTTTATAGGTAAAATTAATTTTATTGAAAAAGACCATTTCATGCAAAAAAGGCACAAAGAAAGAGAATCTATAAAGAGCATAATGGAATCACTAGATGTGAATCCCCAAGCTCGAGACTAATCAAACAAAGTGCCTACAAAAGAGTCTAGAAGTTGATCCCCCCAACCTTCCAAATCCTCAAACATACGACTATTACACTACCTCCATATGCTCTACATCAAACACAATGGAACCAAATTTCAAATACCCAATGAATGCTTTCCCCACCAATTCCTCCACCCAACCAACAGATCAGTCACCCTCTTTGGTAAAACCCAAGAGACCCCAAATGACGTAAGAAGAAAACTCCAACAATGATGAGTCTACCCTCAATGGATCAGAAGATGATCCATTGTCCCCCCACTACACCAGCACATGCAACACCAATCCACTATAGTATAGCCTATACTCCTTAGGTTATCACCAAAGTGTATCTTCCCCAAGCCACTGTCCAAATAAAAAAGGAGACTCTCCAAGGGGCCTTCACACTCTGAATACTTTTCCAAGGGAAAGTGACGAGAAGACCCCTCTCAAATCAATCTCACTATGAATGTTATTGACCACTATAAGGCCTTCACTCTGGAATTTACCAAATTGCTGTTACTCTAATAACTTAGTTAAAATAGAACCAGCAACTTTCTACCCTAAAGAAACTTAATAGTAGTCCTAAAAAAAACTTAATAGTAAGACTCAATAATAACCATAGCATATGAAAGATGCCAAGAAGGTCCCACATCAAAACCAAAACATAATTCTTGAATCTTTTGGAATTAAATATTGTTTTTTCTTGATCTCTTTATTGTCTACATCAATGGAACTATGGAAGGAACCCATATATCTATTCTTGAGCTAAACTTTCAACTGGGATGAGGATGGTTTAAAATTTTGAATAAACTCTTCATCTAATGTTTGCACTTGTTATAGATGCCTTTTTTCATCTTTTTTTTTTTCCTTTTTAATTTTTGAATTTAGATACGATTTGGAATGAGATGAGAACTTTGTACTATTTAGTCTTTTATTACACTTTTCCACATTTTTAGGCAAAAAGATGAAAGAGGTGGGTTTGATTGTGTGCAAAATGCCTTTTTCAAGAGGTTTGGAACTAAAATATGGGAATACCTAATCTAAAATACCTAGAGAGGTTTGTAGGGCATATAAGATGCATAATCTTGGTTCTGTCATGAAGGATGGCATCATGGAAATGAGTATATTTCTTTTTTCCAACAAACTTACTGTTTAACTGGATCTACATTATTAAACACTTCAATTAATTTTTTCTTGGTTTTGATATTATATGCAAATTGCATCAGGGAGTCACGGTCCCCTTCCCCTTGGAGAGCTCAGTCCAGGTCCCGATCTAGATCAAAACCCAGAGAAAGATCCAGGTCCAGGTCTTGGTCTAGACCTAGGTCCAGATCTAGATCCTGGTCCAGGCCAAGGCCCAGATCCCGATCCAGAAGTCGTGGCAGGTTTGTTGTCACTCCAGCTATGCTTTAATTAGTATGTCGGGCTTGCAATGATGTCACTCCTATGGAGCCTTTCTCCCATGTCTGACTTTGATGTGTTTGTTTGTGTCCTTCTGTGATGGTTGGCTGGTGTTTCTGGTTCAGATCGAGGTCCAGAAGTCATGGCAGGTAGGTTGTAATATTGATTTTACTTTTTATTATCACTATTATTTCTGCATCAGACTGTGGTCTTGAAAACTCCAATATTTGTGCTTGCTTTTTAGTTTCACAGAATGCTAATGTATTGAAAAATCTGGTCTAATCTTTTGAAATTTGTGGCAGGTCCGATGTCATTGTAAACCCTGGAGATACACTTTACGTAACTGGCCTCTCTCAAAGGGTCTCTGAAAGGGACCTTGAAGATCACTTTGCTAAGGAGGGAAAGGTTGGTTTCTTAACTGAACTCTACAAGACTATGGCAGTTCCCCTATATTTTATGTTCAAAGATTTGTTTGTTTATTCTTTTATTTATTTTTTTTAATTTATTATTATTATTTTTAAAATAAAATTTCCCTGATCTCTGAGGAATGTATTTCCTAAGGAAACAATCAATTTTGATGCTTAACCACCTCCCATTCACCTCTTTTTCTTTTACAGGTGAAATCCTGTTTTCTTGTCGTGGAGCCCCGCACGCGTGTTTCCCGAGGTTTTGCTTTTGTTACAATGGAAACTGTCGAGGATGCCAGCCGTTGTGTTAAATATCTCAACCAATCAGTTCTAGAAGGTCGATATATAACTGTGGAAAGGGTAATTGACTACTCCTTCCGTGGTAAAACACTGACAATTTTGATTAGTTTACTTTCATCTTGACTTGGAGGTTTTCTGGTTATATTCAGAACACATTGCGTCAGCTATGTTGGCAGCAATCAATCAAAGATGATGAGTTCATCCATATCAACTTTATTGAAACAGCTTAATCAGTGGCAAGCTTAAACAGCTTATCAAATGCGTCTGATCAACTTAACATAGCAACTATTTTGCCCAACAACTATACAACCTCAGCATTCACTTTCAACTAATCAACGGACATTATCAACAACTATCTAATCAGGCTTTTATGGTATCCCATACCTGACATTCATTTCATGGACACTAGTCATGTATACCTGGATGTTCTGTGCTTTCTTTGGTAGCCTGTTTATTTGTACTTTTTGTTGATATTTTCCTAATGAAGGTTTTTTTTCTCCCTAAAACAATAAAAACAATTTTTAGATGCCTATAATATGTAAACATGATGTCTCATGGTGTGAGTTTTATATTTTGTAAATGATTCCTGCAAGACTTGTTGGTGTTTAATTTGTATCATGGAACTTCAACTTGAGGTGTCGTATTTATCTTTCAGTCACGGAGGAAACGACCAAGAACTCCTACACCAGGACACTATCTTGGATTGAAAAGTACTAGAGACTATGGTAAGTGTAGTATGTATTAGCTTTGTACACATGGATTTACTCTCTCTCTCTCTCTCTTCTTATCTTTGCCTTTTCCTTGATAAGCAGAAAGTTGGATTTACTTATTTTATTGTTTTATTGGCATGCTAACACTCCAATTTGATTTTTGCATTGGTGAAAGGCTATCGTGGGGATCGTGGTGGTGACCGTGGTGGGGACCGCGGTAGGTATCGTGGACGTGATGACTATGGATATCGGAGATCTCCAAGGCGTTCACCATATCGAGAACGTCGTGATTATTCTCCAAGACATTCGCCCCATGGCGGAAGGTCAAGGAGGGACAGGTCCAGGTCGCTGCCTTATTCTCCTAGCCCGGAAAGGAAGTATGTTCGTGGTTCTAGGTGATGCTGTTAGGCTTTGGTATCCTTTGCAGAGGGGAGAGGAAGAATTAGAAGTTTGTGAACCAATTATGGTATTGTAATGATCTTTGGTTTGCATGACCTAAGCAGATTCTCATGTTTGTTTGAACTGCTTGTTATCATGTTACGGTTGTGTTGCTGCTGAACCTTAATTCAAGTCATTGCCTCTTTTATACTTTTAGTATTAGGATTGTTGCTTTTAGTTGATGGCTTGGTGTGTGTAGCTTGAACTAAACCTTTTCTTAATATTAACCTTTATTTTATCTGTTTGCGGACTAAGAGGTCTCGCTCTTTCATTTAGTTCTCTCATTCCACCCCTTTCGGAATGCGTATATGTATGTTTTATTTAATATATATATATATATATGTATGAATTACATATTCTATTAGACTATTACTATCTCCCAAATATATATTTGTTTTCCCTCTCTCTCTCTCTCTCTCTCTCTCTCTCTCTCTCTCTCTTAGCACTCTCACATTAAATAGAAAATGTTAATTATATTAGGAAAAAAAAAAAAAAGTAAAAAGGAGGGGAATAGAGCTTTTTAGTAGATTCATCAAATTTTTATATTGTTTAGAGAATGAATAGTGACTTTTATCTTTATTTACCCACTTTTTCAAATATACCTTCCAACATATTTTCTATTTCATTTAAATATTATTTTTTCATTCATTATTTATTCTTTTTTTAACAATTACACATCTTCTAATATTTTTTTATTCAACACATCATTATTGTAATAGAAAAAATATATTTGAATAATGAATAGTAGCTCATCGACTTGATTGGCTACTGTTCATAAGCCCAAGAAAAAAGGAGTATGGAGAAGCCGCTGGAGCATCCACAGTGCACAACTTCTCCAAATTATAGCTAATATACCCGGATAGCTATGCTCCTGGAGATGCTCTTAAACTGATTTAGAAAAATTTCTCTTTTAACTTTATATAAAAGTTATGTAACTTGTTTAGATGATAGTATAATAAGTAATCTAAATGAAGTACACATTATTTGAACCATCACATAATAGGTTAAAGGAAATTTTTTCGACTTAGATCGAGGAGGAAACTTTATCTGATGAGATGGCAACCTATTAATTTAGGTCAAGATACATTAGACTTATAAAAACAAGTGAGGAGGGATTATAGATATCTTAGTTAGAAACACCACATGAACTCATGAACTGCGTGGCTCACATTTTAAACTGTTAAATTCGCACAAATTTAATCAGTTACTAAAACGAAGCCAAAGTTTAGACTTTAGAGAGATGTGTCGGCCTTCTGTTCTGTCCTCACAAAAAGAAAAAAATGGCCAACAAAACACAATCAGATGATGTTGTTAACTTGGCTCCTCCCTCCAATTGCAAACAAAACACGCAAGAAAGAGGAACCAAACCATGTCACTCTCCTCCTCAGCTATTCTTCTATTCCCCAACGCTCCAATTCCAAAACTCTTCTTCTCTTTCCTCCCCACTCCTCCACCCTCACTTTCCCTCTCCCTCTCCCTCACCCCCAGAACCATAAACCTCTCAACCAAACGCCACTCCTTTCTCCCCCTCCAAAACGACGACGTCTTCGAACTCGAAGATGAACTCGTCATCGGCGACTGTGTCGTATTCGAAGAAGGTGTATTCGACGACCCATATCTCCAAAACGACGTTGAAGAAGAACCCCAAACTCCCAAACCAAACAAAAAATACAATAAACCCATTTCAGAAATCGAGCCCGAGAATCTAGTCCCTGAAAAGTGGAAAGAGGTTCAAGCTGAGATTAACATAACGAAGAAAGAGAGGCGAAAGATTGCTCAGGACTTGGAGTTCGGTAGCAAAGTCGAGAAGAGGAAGAAAGGGTACGAACCCATTAGAGATGCGAACGCAGTGAAGGAGTACTTGGAGTTTAAGAAGGAAAAGTTGGGGCAGCTCAACCCGCTTGTGCTCGATAACCCAACTAGTTTTCCTGAGAAAGAAGGTGAAGTTGAAGGTCAAGATGAAGATGAAAGGAATGGGTTTCAGTATTCAAGTGAGAGAGTGAAGCCCAAGAATCCAAGGTGGGCGGTATATGGTAGGGGGTTGGAGGATTTGACGGAGTTCTTCAATGGTGAGAATTATGAGCCTGGTGAAAATAAATCCGAAGGTACTCAGTTTTACTTTCTGAATCAAATTTATCTAAGGAAAAAAAAAAAAAAAAAAATTCCCTTTTTAGAAAACGTGTCCGATAGAAAATTGATTTTTTTTTTTTCGTTGATTTGGCATACTCTCTATGATTGTTGCTCTGCGAAAACACAAATTGGTTTCTTTTTGGTGTAGTTGGGATTTGAACTCGGGACTCTTATTTGTAGACAAGATTTTACCAACAGGGAACCCACAAATTTTTGTTAAATTTGATGGAAATCCTAAGTTAACAGGTACATTGCTTGCTGTGAAGTTCAGGGGACTGTACAATCCACAATAGTTAAGAGGGGACAAAGTGCAATTTAGTTTTTTGTTTTTTGTTTTAATGCTTTTGCAGGGTTGTACAAGTTCATTAGGAATTTTAACATTGAATTTTATTGATTTGGTTGCTTAGCTGTGGAGAGTAGTTTGATATGAAATGCAAGTTAATTAGGGTGTCTGGATTTTGTGCATATTAAGTTTTATTTTTTGATTTCTTAATGTATTTTTGTCTCTTTATGGTTCATTGGTAGGTAATATCTTCTTACAGTACATAGAACACTTTTTTTCATTAGGCTTTGTTGAAGAATTCTACGCGCTGTTGTGTTAAGTTTGAAAGAGATTGGTCTTTGTGGTTTTATTTGATGGAGATAATTCTTTTTTAGTCTTTGATGCCTTCTTGCTTAGTGTTTCATGCTTGAATGAATAGGCCGTCCTAAGATGTTTACAAAAGAGGAAAAGTATACGCTGAATAGGAAGATACCTGATGTGGCAGCTGCTACTTGTGTAAGTTTCATAAGGATCATGACCATTGATAGTTAATCTCTCTCTCTCTCTCAATTTAATTTTTGTTTTCTTGTAGCATTCTTTGGATGGTTTTTAGTTTTAAGAAATTAATTGCTGATGATCACTGTCTTCCTAGATTTGAGGTCCAAATAAGCAGTTTTGGCTCTTTCCACAATTAGTTGGGTACATTCATGAATTTTGGTGAAATATTTTTCAGGTCAAATGGCTTCCTTTGCACACTCTTGCTGCATCAGGAGAGTTTTACTTCATGAACGCTTTGTTGAAACATAATGTTGATATCAATGCTGTGGATAAGGTATCAAGATGAAGTACTTGCTATACAATGGGGTAAAATGCTGAGAAGTTCTTGTATTACTTTTCTGCTCCTGATTTGAGCCTTAGTTTTTCATTCTTTCCAGGATGGTTGGACTGCTCTTCACAAAGCAATAATTGGAAAAAAGCAGGCCATTACAAACTATCTTTTGAGAGAGTCAGCTAATCCATTTGTTCTTGATAAAGTGAGTTTAAATTTGTACCTAGTAGTTCTTATCAATTACATTTGTAAATTACAAGACAATGATGCCATTTCCAAGTTCCTACTGATATCAAACATTTTCAGTTCTTCCATGATTGTTATCTAAACATATGAACTAGGTGTCGACATAGAGTTCAGTAAAGTATATTATTTAGGCAAACTACTTTTGGACAAATATTTGCATCATTAAAAGAACTTAATTATTGTCAAGAGACTTGTAACTCAACTGGTTGGTATCTCCTAGTGTCTCCAATTGAGACATCCAAGGTTCAAATCCTCTCTCCCTAGTTGTAACTATTGAATTATCCTTTAAAAAAAAAAAAAAACCTTAATTGCTAAAAAGGTTGATTACCATGACCTCTCCCTGACTCTGCAAAAAGGGAGTTTTGTGCATTGAGTACAACCATTTTTTTTATTGCTTAAAAGGCGCTTTAGTTATTATTTTATTTGATTATAGTTTGAATTATTCGATTGTTTTGGCTTTCTTCATTACATGAATGGACATCATTGTTAAAATTATTGTTTAATTATCTTTGGGTTTTTTATTGGGGATATTTCTGGCTTTTTTTTTTTTTTTTTTTTTTTTTGGTGTGTGTGTGTGTGTGACTACAAATTTCTTTTACAAATGAGCATAGAACATTTGATTAGCACCCAGTTGGTATCTGGTGATGTGGTCATGTTTCTTCATATAATATGTATCAAAATAATTGAGCATACTTGTTGATGAATTTTATAATTTTCTTTTTTGTGATGTTCATGCAAAAATAGGATGGGGCCACATTGATGCACTATGCAGTGCAAACAGCTTCCAGCCAGGCAATTAAAATCCTTCTACTGTATAATGTTGATATAAATCATCAGGACAATGTATGGTTAACAATTCCCCCTTTTTGCTTACATACATTTATTATTAATTTTTCATCATTTAGTTGAGTGTGTTTATATTTGTCTACATCAGGATGGGTGGACGCCATTACATCTTGCTGTTCAAGCTCGGAGAACAGATGTAGTGAGGCTCTTATTGATTAAAGGAGCTAACAAGACATTGAAAAACAAGGTAAATTTCTAGTGATATGTTTGGGCAGTGTTTTAGGTTTAGGACATATTGCTCTGATGCTCCACACTGAAGCTAAGAGTAAGACTCATAATCTATCAAAAAAAATAAATAAAAGGTAAGACTCACAGGATATGAACGGAATTTATTTTGTTTTTATTAAAGCATGAAAGCATTTTAGATTGTGCATGTTCATTTTTTGGAATGATTCTTGATTGACAATACTTTTAACTTAGGGCAGTTGACAAGCTAGAATATCTGACGTTAGACATGCTTTTAAGAATGTGTCATTGACAGAGCATCTTATCTTATATGCCTTTTATTCTACATTTCACATACAGAGAAAGTTCTTATGCAATTCTTATTCCCACCTGTTTCCACTATGTTTGATTTAAATTAGTTTTTGAACATGAAAAGTTGACCTCATGTGCTGCTTTTTGCTCTTTTGTGCAACCCTCAAGAGTTTACTGTTTTTAATCGATTGCAACACTGCATTGTGTCTCAGGATGGTTTGACCCCACTTGACGTTTGCCTTTATTCTGGTCAAGACACAAAGACTTATGAGCTCATTAAGCTCTTGAAGAAACTTCCTAAGCAACCTTAATTACTCTGACGAGAACCCAACCATCAACGATACATCTGCTCAAGAAGTCAATGTGTGATTATATTTGCATCATCCAGCATTTTCCCCCCAAAACATTGCGTGATTTCATAGAGAGTTCGATGATAATATGTCGTTTTGGACAATAGGGCAGCACCAACAAGAATGCAGAAGAGAGGACTATGAGTTTGACACTCTGAACCTAGCAAGACCAGTCAGCTTGTTAGATGTAATTATTAAAGGAATGAAGGGTAGAATGTAATGCTGAGGGTTTTTTTTCTTGAATTTTTTTGTCTAGACTGGAAAATGCAAGTGATAGTTCTTGTTTATATAGTACACGTTAAAAAAATCTCTTTACCAAAACATAAGCAAATTGCATTTGATACTTGCTGGCTCATTCGGGCATTGGTGTCTTATTTGTAACCTTACGTAATTTCCTTTCGCCTTTGTGGCAATTGAAAAAATATCTAGTATCAATTGTGTGATTCACCTTTGTCACGTGCCAAAATAGAGAAAAGCTTCAAACCCGTTACCTATAAGTGGAAGCAAAATTAGAGCATTCACAACAGATGTGATATTTGTGCTAAATGCTGTAATATTTAGCATTTGGCACATCAAACGGTAAAAATGAAATTTTATCAGATGTGTTAAATGTGTCAAATTTTTACAACATGCTATAATACCGCGATAACTTTGGCACAGTACGGAGCAATATAGCACACGGGTTTATTATTTTTTTTATTCATCTTTCTCTCTCATCTCTCCATCAGTCTCATCCTCTCTTTTTTTCTCAAACCCCAATCCTCTCCTCTCTCTCAACCTCTCATCTTTTGGTCTCTCACCCTCACTGCTCTTTCACACCGACGCCGACAATCACTTACACACCGATCTCTCTCTAGCAATGGTTTTTTTCTTTTTCTTTTTCTTTTTTTTTTTTTTTTTTTTTTTTGGCTGTGGTTTTCGATGGGTGGGTTTAGACGGTGATGTGCGGGTTCAGATTGTGTTGGCTGGGTTCGGTTCCGACAGAGGTGGGTGGGTTCGAATGGGCTAGGCTATGGGTTCTGATGGATGGGTCGGTGGTGGGTATGGGTCCAAGGTCTTGGTCGTTGAAGCTTTTATGGTTGGGAGTAATGTCGATGTCGATGATGACGATGACGAAGTCTGAGCCAAAGTCGAACTCTTTGAGGAGGCTAGAGTTACCAGTGGTTTTAAGGCCAAGGAATTGAGGGGAGCGAGTGGTGTGGAGGTAGCGGAGAGTGTGGGGGGAAGATGGTGGATTTGGAGTCTGGGTTGACTTGGATTATGAAGGTTTTGGGTTTGGAAGTGGGTATGGGTGAGGGTGTGGAGGCGGTGTGTTTGTTGGGGTTTATGGTTGAGGTGGTGGTGGTGGGGGCTTTCGATTTGGTGTTGGTGGGCTATGGGTTTGTTTTGAATTGTGTTTAGGGTTGTGGAGGATGTGGTGGTTGTGTGGTGGTGGCTGTTGGTTGTTAGCAGCAATGTGGTGACTGTTGATTGTATTTGATGAGTTGTAAATATTATTTTAATATGTTGTATATATAATTTAATATATAAAATTGAATAATAAAACATTTGATAAATGAGATATTGTAAAATGATGTGATAAAATAATAAAGTCGGTTTTTGGTGTGTCAAAATGACATTTTTTATAGAACATCTGCTACAAATGTTCTTAAGGAAGCCCACCCTTGACGGGGTCTGTTGGAGAAAGTTGGGAAATGGGTTTCCAAGATGAAAAAAATCTAGTATCACACATTTTTTGTGCCGCAATTTTGTCATTAACTCTAATGTGTGAGCCTATAAGTGGTGGAAAAAAACATGGTGAGTTTTATGAAAATGATAAGTAATTAGTCACAATCTACTACATAAATTAGTTGTAGAAAAAGGTGTGGTACTAAAATTAACTCTTCCAAGATTAGCTAAAGCCATATGCTAAAAGATTTTTATCTGATCAAAAAAATTTGGTTATTTTTTTATTTTTTGGAAAAATGAAAGATATAAAAGTACTGACTATATCCAGAAATGAATTTTTAATACAAATAAGTTAATACTTTAAACATTTGTTGGTTTTCACAAATAACATTTATTGGAAAATTGACTTGTTTTCTTATGCTTGGTAGCAATCGTGATAATGAGTCAAAAAAACATTTTCATGTATAGTGGTTTGGTAAGTATGAAACATTAAGGAAATTATTTTCCACTCTAGTAGGTTTGTATTTCGTTGCTCAAAAAAAGTGTTTTTCATTGACTAGTATTTTTGCCATACCAAATACCATAAAATGTGGGAAATGTTTTCTACATAAACAATTGTTGCTTAAAACAAATCCTAATTTGGTTTTGTGAGATGCATTAGTTTCTTGAGTTTAAAATGGTAAAAAAATTTCATATTGTGGGTTCTAATTAGTTCAATTGGTAAAGTCTCTGATAGTTGAATAAGAGATCTGAAGTTCAATTACCACTTACACCAAAAATTGATTGATGTCTTGGTCTAATAATAAAGAGTTATTATAAACAGCAGATGTTATAGATTGAAACTCTCTAAAATAAAATTCATATTTATTAAGGTGAAATATTGTGATAAATATAAACATAAAAGCGGATGTTAGTAGGGCTGTTCACAGGTCGGGTTAGGCCAGGTTTGTGCTCAACTCGGACTCAACCCAAATGCATTGGGTGGGGAAATTTTTAACCCGCAACCGACCCGAATAGAGTTTCAGATCTACCAGTTCAAGTCGTATCGGTTTCGGGTTCATATTGGTCAGTTTCTAGTTTGCTACAGTGGAGCGAAATCTGGCCAAATTTTGGCCGAAATATTTCCGGATCTCGTCAAATTTGACCGGATCTAATGAGATCTGGCCGATATTTCCTCCAAATTTATAAAGATCGGGCCAAGATCTTGATGGATTTGTCAAGATCTGGCCGAAATCTCCCTATATCTTCGGACTAAGAGTTTGGACTTAAGGGTTTTTGGCCGAACTCGTGATTTTTGACCGGGAAAGAACAACTCATTGGGCAAGTGGGGTTCATTGGTTTCTCAGATAGCCAACTTGCAACTCGAACCAACGGTCTCAAGTCCTAGCGCCGGCGACCCATGTCCGATTGAAACAGAGTTTTGATTGGGCGGTTTTCGGGTGAAGAGCTTTGGGTTTCAGGTAGTTCTTTGGGTCCTGGCGGGTCGTGCACAGCCCTAGATGTTAGACCAATCATATCTTGCCATGCCATGTAAGTACTTGTGATTTTTCTTTGAAGTGTTTTTACTTTAGCATTGGTATTGGGACAATTAATTGATCAATTGAATTTTTTTTTTTTTTTTTAAATTAACAATTAGTGGTGTCTAGCCTCTGGTCAACACTACTAAAAAAAATGGTGGGTAGAGAGTATGGTAGACTGTGAGGACTGAGGAATCCCACCATACCCAAACAGAAAGCGATAGCACTCTGCATCAAGTCGATTTAGTGACCTCTAGGGGTGATGGTGAGCATACCAGGCTCCAGCACCATCAATTGCTATCTGCTTTGTTGGATATTATTATTTTTATATTTTTGTGCACTTTAAATGGATAAACAAACAAGAAGGGCATCTTGTAACTCGTATAACGTGTTCTTATCCTTTTTTTTCGCTAAGGTTTCTCTAGTGGCGATTGAAAAATATCTAGTATCAATATTGTGATACTAGATATTGTGTGATACTAGATATTCTCAAAAAAAAAAAAAAAAATTGTGTGATTCACCCTTGTCACATGCCAAAATAGAGAAAAGCTCCAAACCCGTTACCTATGAGAGTAAGCAAAATTAAGGAAGCCCTTGACGTGGTCTGTTGGAGAAAGTTGGGAAATGGGTTTCCAAGATGAAAAAAAAAATCTAGTATCACACATTTTTTTTTTGCCACAATTTTGTCATTAACTCTAATGTGTGAGCTTATGAGTGATGGAAAAAAAAGTAGTGGATTTTTTTTATAAGTAATAAGTAATTAATTACAGTCTACTGCATAAATTAGTTGTAGAAAAATCTGTGGTACTAAAATTACTCTTCCAAAATTACCTAAGCCATATGCTAAAAGATTTTCTATCCAGTCAAAAAAATTTAGTTATTTTTTTTTTTTGGGAAAAATGAAAGATATAAAAGTACTAACTATATCCAGAAATGAATTTTTAATACAAATAAGTTAATACTTATGTTGGTTTTCACAAATAACATTTATTGGAAAATTGGCTTGTTTTCTTATGCTTGGTAGCAATCATGATATTGAGTCAAAATACATTTTCATGTATGAAGTTTAATTTGCAGTGGTTTGTTAAGTATGTAACATTTTAAGGAAATTATTTTCCACTCTAGTAGGTTTGTTTTTCGGTGCTCAAAAAAAGTGTTTTTCATTGTCTAGTATTTTTGCCATACCAAATACCATAAAAATGCGGGAAATCTTTTCTACATAAACAAATATTGCTTCAAACAAACTCTAATTTGGTTTTGCGAGATGTATTAATTTCTTGAGTTTAAAATAACCAAAAAAAATTTGTATTGTGAATTCTAGTTAGTTCAACTAATAAAATCTCTTATAATTGAATAAGAGATTTGAGGTTCAATTCTCCGCCTACATAAAAAACCGATTAATGTTTTGATCTGATAATAAATAGTTATCATCAGGAGTAGACGTCATAAATTAAAATTATCCCCAAAAAAATCATATTTATTAAGGTGATTTATACTAATAGGGGGGAGGTGCCCCTAAACTTTCAAATTTTTTCACTGCTAATATAGTACATATAACATTATGCCCTCCCTGACAAAAAAGACAGTAGGCGTAGTTGTGCACAAGAAGCAGATTCTACTGCTATAGGAAATCATGTGGGAGACCCACCTAATAATGATTTGAAAAAAAAAAAAAAAGATTCTACAACAAAATGAAATAGGAATCACACAATGTCATCCTACTTCCATAAGGAAATAGGAAATCATGTGGGAATGAGACCCACCTAATAATGATTATAAAAAAAAATCCTAGAGCAAAATGAAATGGGAAAAATATATTTAAAATTATTGAATGCAAACAAATTATGCAGCGGTTTCAAAATATGAAAAATCGTCAAGAGCAATTGAGTAAATTAAGTTAGGTGTGAAAAGGCAAATTAAAATTTAGATTTTATGTTAGATTCTATATGATAATTACATTAGCATATAGTTGTTTATTTATTTTGTTATTAATATTAATTAATTTTTTTAGATTAGTTTTTTACTTTTAATCTTGGCCTCCTAACCTAAATTCTTGGCTCTGCCATTGTGTACTATGATAGGTATAAACATGATAGTGCATGTTAGACCAATCGCATCTTTCCATGCCATATGACTATATGTGATTTTTCTTTAATGTGTTTTTACTTTATCATTGGTATTGGAACAATTAATCGATCAATTGCATTTTAAAAAAAAAAAAAAAAAACTAACAATTAGTGGCGTCTAGCCTCTGGTCAACACTACTATAAAAAAAATGGTGGGTAGAGAGTATTGTAGAGTCTAGAGTGTGAGGACTGAGGAGTCCCATACCCACACGGAAAGCGATAGCTCTCTGCATCGAGTCGATTTTGTGACCTCAAGGGGTGATGCATTGTGGAGCATACCAGGCTCTAGCACGATCAATTGCCATCTGCTTTGTTGGATATTATTATTTTTATATTTTGTGCACTTTAACTGGACAAACAAACAAGAAGGGCATCTTGCAACTTGTATTTTTATCTTTTTTTTTTTTTTTTTCTCTAAGGTTTCTCTATTGTTTATTTAAACTTAGCTTATATTCTTATTATTCTTTATCCTTAATATAAAACTAGCCTATGAGCATGCGCGTAAGAAGATCTTTTATTTTTTGAGGAATGGTTAATATAAAACATTTATTATAATTTAGAATTATTACATTTTTTAATTACAAAAAAAAATCTAAAGGTGTGATGAAAAATTATTTCACCACACATAATATTCATCACACCCTTATTTATTTATTTGTGATTGAAAAATATAGTAATCTCAAATTATAATAAATGCACTAAATTAACCCTTAACCCAAAAATAAAAGAGTTTCTGAGTATGCGCTAGTGTTTTTTATATATTTATATTTGTTTTTGGACAAACGTGGGGTGTTTAATTTATTTTTCTATTTAAAAAAAAAAACTTATAGTTGCTTTGAAGAGGTGAGTTAGTGGAAGAGTATTTCTATTTTATAGACAATATTTTAATACATGTTAAAATTTCTATTCTAACATACATATATTTTTGCAAGATTATTTTTTAATTTTGTTTCTACTTAAACGGTTAAACTTAAAAATATAGGAATATTTAAAATAAAATAAAATAAAAATGTCCAAACAGAAAATACTACTTAAATAGAGCTAAGAAAATTTCCCCTAATAAATTATTATTATTATTATTAGAGAAAGAATACGTCGCGCGTTACTTACCAAAGAAGAAGAAGCAACTTTGTCTGTCTCCTTTCCTCATACACCAACCTCTCCTTCTGCTTTTTGTTTTGTTTCCCCATTCCTACCTCTCTTTTTATTAAAGCTTCAGCTCACCTCTCTCTCTCTCTCTCTCTCTCTCTCTCTCTCTCTCTTCAAAGAATTAAATTTTGAAAAAAAAAAAAAAAATGCTGGGAGCTCGAGTCTGTGTCCGTACAGTCACCGGGTTCGGCAGCACCACCACCTTCAGCGATCAGAGTAGGAGCTCGACTTCGAGTTCGTGTTCGAGTTGGGCCCCTAAGCCTAACGCGCTTCTCCTCTCGAGCCCATTTCGTTTCGGAAACAAACGGCGTCGTAATAATAATAGCTCCCAAATCCAAATCCAATGGAAATCGCAATCGATGCTCATCGTTTCTCGTAACTCTTCCCAAGGAAGATTCGGTGGCCGATCAGGCAATGCCCACGATCGCAACGATCGTGACTTTCTAGAAGCTTCTCTCCTCCTCTCAGGTCCCTTATCTCTCTCTCTCTCTCTCTAATATATGCTCTGAGCTTAATTTAATGTTGAAGAAGATTCGGTGCGTTTTGAGTTCAATTATTTTATGTGCATTATATGGACGATTAAATATTTATTATATTCGCAGATTAGAGCTACAATAATTCGCAAATTAATGTTTTTTTTTTTTTTTTTTGGGGTGTACTTTATTTGATCACTAGGAATTTTCTGCTTTACTTGCTATATAATATGATTTTGGATAGGATAGAATAATAGACTGGAACACATGTGATCGACCCTAATTAAACTGTATATTTTGGATAAGATAGAATAGCAGAAAAGAATAAATGTGGGGGCAGACTACAAATTAGTTCTGTTGAAGAGAGTATAAGTTGGACCAGTGGCCATTGCTGACTCCAAAGTTTTGGGACTAAGGCTTGTTTGCTGTTGTTGTTGTGTTGTTTTAGGCTTTTAGGAGCCAATTGAAGTGAATGGAAAATAGGGTTAGTAAAGAAACAATTTGGGTAGTCCTTTGTGGCTCCAGTTGCAACTAAGATCAACCGGTTATTGTATTTTGAGATTTGTTGCGTGGTATTTGTTTCCATTGTGTTATTTGCATTTCTGAGATTTTTGATTGATTCAACTAGTGCAGAAACCATGTTGCACTACCGTATGCGGAGGCAAGGATATCGAGAAGAGAGGAAGTGGCCGTCCCCTCGTCAATCGACCCCATTTTCAGTCCAATTAAAAAAACCACGTGTCAATGTCGATTTAATTGGAGAGAGTTTTCTCCGCCGCTTTCAGAATCCTACAATCTTTCTCAAGATTTCTTGTGATGGAGACTTTTTGCTACCGATTATTGTAGGTATATATGGATGAAAAGCTCAAACAAATATGTTAGTGCATCTTCTGTCATTTCTGAACATATCTAAAAATAAAGAAACTTCTGCTTCTGCAGGAGAATTTGCTGTTGAAAAACTTATAGATCCCCAGTGGGAAGATAAGAATGGGGTAATCTTTTAATCTTTGTCTTGAAATTTGTTTGGTTTTTTATCATTAGTTAATAACAATGTTTAAACCTCAGATATGTACTTGCTGCAGGACTCCCCAGATCAATTCAACTTCATTAGAGATCTAGTGGAAAAACTTGGCTACCAGGTATTGAGATAACTTTTTTTATGGATTAGCATGTTATGGATGCTTGTTTTATTAGTTCATTCTCCTGATTCAGTTGCTTTTTTCTCTTCTCATTTCAATTAAAAATGCTAACAACTACTATGGTATACGTTAGTAAAGAAAGAGAATTGAATGTATGTCTCTCAATTTCTGGCTTAATAGCACTGCACATATGTTTAACCTTTTTTATATGAAAACTGGGGTATAAATCTGTTCAATTTTTTAAGGGTTTTCTCTTTCTTCTTTTCCCCTTTTGGTTTCAGGTTACTATGGTGAGAATTACAGAAAGAGTCGTTAATACTTACTTTGCCAGACTATATTTTAGCAAGGTGGTTAGAAATTTACGATTAATATGTCTTAATTATCTTCAGTACAAAGCTTAAATTGATTCAATTTCAGTTTTATGTTACATCAAGGCATTTGTTATCTGCAGCCTGGGAAAAATGATATTTTGAGTGTGGATGCACGTCCCTCAGATGCCATAAATGTGGCAAATAGATGTAAGGTATATATTTTCCACAGATCAGCATTGCATTTGGTACAAGTCAATTTTGCACAATAATGAAATTCAAACTTTCCAGTTCAAGACAGTTGAAGTTAACTTGATGTGAATGGAGTTTCCGATAGGTGGTTTGTGTGTGCGTGTGTGTGTGTGTGTGTGTAATAGGCAGTTGTTTGAGCAAGTACATGCATGCATTTGTGCATTCATTGCTTGTACTTACATATAGACTTATCAATATATAATCTCTTACATATATAGAGTGTGTAATGCAATATTTTTTCTTCAGTATGAAATCTGATGGGGACTGCACAACTATGCCACCCCCATATCCTATTGATGTCCTTTGAGATTTCAACAGATCTGATAACTTTCGTTGGTTTTGTATGAATGTTTCTTTAAAGCTTCTATAATCTATGTTTAAAATTTGCTTTGTGCAGGCACCAATATTTGTAAGTAGACGAATTGTCTTGGAAGATGCTATTAAAATTGGTTATGGGATGGGCAGAACTCGTGATACTAAGTCTACTTATGATGTGTCCCTTGACAGGTATTGTGTGCATATTTGGGCGCCTTATATTTGCTATCATCTGTTATTGTTGTATCTCTAAGCATGAGTTATTTCTTCTCCAGTGCTGCAGATGGTCCAGATATACTGTCAGAGGAACTTTATTTAGTGAAGAATATGAATTTAGCTATCAGAGAAGAAAGGTACAAGGATGCAGGTATGATAGAATATTTCTCTCCTACTTTTCTAATTACATAATCACAATATCAATTCACCTTTGATTACAAAATTCATGCTCCTAAGTTTGAGACTCATTTATGTTTGATGACTGGTTCCTGCAGCCATGTGGCGAGACAAACTAGTGAAGCTTCGTGAGTCAAGTACATGAACATTAATCAATCATAAGGTACATATTCTTTGCTATGTTTGATTAGCAAACATTGGAATGGAACATGTTCATACAGTTTTATGTTGTGCTGGTGGCTAGTCCTTTTTTGGTTATTTGAAAGATGGCTTGAAATATTTCTTCTCATGGGTGGCAGGATAACTTAGTGTTGGAGAAAAATGCCTCATTTTAGTCTTTTGGTGTCATGTTTTCAGTAGGAATACTCATAGTGTTAGGAGCATCTGGAGGAATTGATGCAGCAGGAACAAGATTATGCTATGTACAGCTTCAACTTTAAAAAAATTGTTAATAGACTAATGTAAAGTCATATATTCAATTAAATTGTGTTACCCATAAAGATTATCCAATTTCTCTTACCTAGAGATGTAAATTTCAAAGTGCACTACAAACAGGTTTACACATAATTCTTAGCAAATGATGAATGACAAGAAAGAGCAATGTTCCCAGATGTATTCCCACCAGTCTGGTGAAAAATTTGCATTGTAAGTACTTCTATGTTTTTCAAGTGAGCTGACACTGGTTTCAAGAAAGTTATATTTGGAAAAAGGAAAGAAGCCTGTCACAATGGGGGATGTATCTTGCGCAGCAGGTATCTCACAGCTTGTAGGCTTCAGAGGTGCATGGGAACTACAAGCTGTGAGACACCCCGCTGTATACAATGGCTGCATTAGATAATTATTGGTCATGATGGGTTTACGGAGTCGGGCTGAACATCCAATTAAGGCCCTTTCATGTGTTTTATAGATTTAGAGAGAATATGTAGATTCTCTTTTGAGACTTAGAACTTAATAAAACACTTGGACCTTTGTGATAGCAATAGCACCATTGGTTCTCTTGCTTTCTGAAAGTTTACTTAAGAGAACAATCTGTCCAGTAAATGTAAACGAAATCTGAAAGATGGCAGGTGTTCTTTAATTTGAAGTTTCTTTGATAATTGAGAGTTTTTGAAATATTTGTGATGGACTTGGACCTTCAGCTGGGAGGGTTTGAGGAATGGTAGGTTCATTTTTCTTAGGTAGAGGGGGAAAAGTGGTTCAACATTTTTCGATTAATCTGAGTGGAGGGCTGAATTATTGTCTATGGTAATCTTAATAGAATATATTTCTTGCCTAGTCAACATAGTTGGCTTAAATATGAGTTGTGGTTTGCCTAATAAGGCACTAACAGAAAAGTGTTTTTAAGTGTCTTTAAGCTCTTTTAGCCGAAATTATCAAACATTTGCTGCGCTAAAGACTTTTAAGAGCCTTTTAGCTTTCGTTGAAGGTTGAAATTTGTAGTTTTCTCTTAAAAAAATGCATAATTTACCTTTCATGCTTTACAAATTTATAACATTAAAACAATATTCATTGTAACTTGTCAAACACATCAAACGATAAAGAGCTTTTCATTTAAAAAAAGAAAAAAAAAGAAAAGAAAAAAAGGAGCTTTTCAATTAAAACTATATTACAAAAGCTCTTCTACTAGAGCTCTACAATTAAAGCAACTAATCAATGCCAAACGAACAATTTTCACTTATGGACCAAACTTATTTGAATACTGATGCACAATAATCACATCTATCTACTATGTTCTCCAACAGCCCAACATGACCAGAGTCACACAGCACTAGTAACGAGTGTTACCACATTCCTTGAGACAGTGAGAGTGTCAAAAGCTTATTGAAATTTTGAGGCAAACTTAGACTTTCCCTCTGAAGTCTAGGAGATATGTGCAAACGAAGTGGAGTATGCATTTTCTCCCCACAGCGCGTAGGCTTCTTCTCCATGTGCAGCATCATCACCAATATCAAGTGCATCTTCATCCATTCTAAGATTAACAATACGACTTATGAAAATGCAAATAATGCTTGTCATAACAGTATTCCACAGTGACAAAAACAACTCCAGCTAACTGGTACCCAATTTGCCTCAGCCCATCCTTGAGTTCTCCACTCTCAAGGTTGTAAAATAAACACGGACCATAGTTGTCTGAGCCATACATCAACCTCAGAAGTGCGGGTTTAGCAAAGAAACCAGAGAGGAATCCCCCCGAAGTACGAGCCACTGCATGGGTGTGAAAGACACCCAATGTGTCATCAACACTATGGAAGAATGCTGATTTCCTGTGTAAAACCATCATGGTGTACCATGGTAGCAAACCAGACAGCGTTCCCATAAATACTGCTGCCCATGGAGACACCAATCCTGCCCATTCATGACGAAATCATTGTCAGAAAACATTATCTTTTAATGTGTTTCTACAACAAATTGTTGCAGGTTAATTTCCACCCCTTAGAGCATCAGCATTGGTGGTGCCAAAATTTTTGCAATTTGACACTATAAAAAACTACTTTATCTATTTTATCACCTCATTTTACACATATCCAACATCAGTGATTTTATTTTAGCATTTAACACAATAAAATAATATATCTACTACAATAAACAACCATCATTACCAACTCAAAATAATATAACTTTTAATATAATATATATATATATATTACCATCTTAGCTACAGTGCACAGCCATCTTTAGTTGTGCACGATAACTCAATAGCCAAATTTTTTGTTTTCCCTCCACCATTGCAGCATGCTTGCTACAATTTAGTATTGGTGGTGCTAAAAATAGCAATATTGGTTTTCAGCACCATCAATGCTAAAAGGCTAAATGAGCTTATTTTGATATGAGATGAGAATTTTTTCTTTTTCCCCAAAGTATCACTTTTTTAAAAGAGGTACACTTATAGTTTAACACAATGAACAAAATAAATTAATGGTAATAAGCTCATCCAAATGTACAAACAAACAAGAACAAAACCAAGAACATTACTTTGATGTTCCCTAAGAAGTACCACAATTGATTCTCTATTTTGACAAAACTACGGTTGTACTTGTATTAGTATATAATAAAAAGTAATACTTTAAACCTTAGGTATGACTCGATATGTCACCATTTGTTTCAGCAGTTTAAACCTTAGGTATATATATATATATATATATTTCCAAGTTAAGTATAACTCATACAATCTACTTTTTGTAGACATAATTTTTCAAAGAATCAATCTTTAAAAATACTGTAATAAAAAGTTGTAACATACTTTATTAAACATGTTGCTAAAAGTTGTTTTACAGTTACAAGTAAAATTTATGCATATAATGATTTTTTTTAGTTAACAAATAATCATTAATGATTGAACAAAATTAGGTAGAGCAAATTAAACAAGGGCTATATAACCTGCTCCAGGTGTACGTAATGCAAACAAGGCCAGTGATCATCCCTTGGACAGCACCAATAACAGAGCTTTTCTTGTATAGTTGTATATGATCATCAGATCATGTCCACAGAAACCCATACCAAGAGACTTGTAGCTGCGCAGAGATGGGTATTGACAATGGCTAGAGCTGCAATTTCGTTCGCTGCATATGGAGATCCACCATTGAAACCAGTCCAACCTAGCCATAGAAACCCTGCACCTCCCAACATGTGAATTATGTTATTTGGTGGGAAGTTTTGCCTGTCGTGCGAGTGCCTGGGCCCCACCTATATATATATATATATATATATCATCATCATCATCATCATCACAATCCTGGAACCATGATATATTTAAGAAGAAGAGAACAAATTTTGTGTTTAAGTAGAAAAATGCAATAAGCTCAATCCAAATTTTGAACAAAATATTTATGTAGTTGTAGATGAGCTTAGTAGATTCATAGTGTATTTACACAGAAAAAGAAAGAAAAATGATAGTCATACCGCATAAAATACAGTATCAACAGTAGGCCAACTCTAGCAATACCAAAGACAGACTAAGTAAGGTCAGTTAGGTAACTAACTCTGTTTATTATTTTTTCTTTACACTAATGTTTAAAGTGCAACATGAGTTTAAGGTTCTATCAACATTCTAGGAACACCCCCCCTTCTTTGGATTTTTTTTATAATATATTTATCTTAAACCTCATGAAAATTTTTTTGGTTGTGACAAATATTATAATCCTTGAAAAAATCGTCTTTAAAGTGTAGTATAGGTTGGTCTTTTAGGAAAAAAAAAAAGGCTTTCTTCGACATATATATCTTACATTTTTGTTATGTCATTTTCTTTTATAAAACTACTTATATTTTACCTGAAAGCTATAAAGACACATTTCAATGGCTTATATATTACCAAGGCTTGTCCGGGTGGTGGTTTATTTTGTGAGAGTTAGGGTTGTGTTTGACAACTTCCTAGAAAAGATTACTAGTAGGTATGTATGTCAATTAATTACCCAATAAGCAGTAGTGAAACCAGCCACCCCAGAAGAAAGGTGAACAATAAAACCACCCGCATAATCAATAATATATGGCTGAAGAAACCCATGGCCCCATATAGTGAAGGCCCCAATTGTGTAGCAAAAAGTGAGCCACAGTGGTACAAAGAACATCCATGCATAGAAGTTCATCCTCCCAAGCAGAGACCCAGCAAGCAATACCACTGTAATTGCAGCAAATGCAAATTGAAAACACACAAAATCAGCCATTGGAAATTTGCCATTTATTGATTGGCCCAGTAGAAACTTTGGTGTGAGTGCTAATTGGGCCTGCCCATTATCGAGAACAGCTTGGCACCAAAGGACATATAATGGGCCCATAGGACCCAACAGATAAGGCCTGCGGCGAAGGCGAAAAGGGCCATGAAAGCAGAGTTCATAGCCCATTTCTTTTTCACCACAGTCCTATAAAGGATTACAAGCCCAGGAACTGTTTTTGGGCCCACCAAAGTTGTTGATGTTAATTGCCATTCATTGTCTCCTTTGTTGTTCCATGGTGGAGATGCTTCATCAGGGAATAGTGCCTCAGGGAGATTGTAATCATTATAAGAGCTATAACTCATTGAGAGAGAGAGAGAGAATAAAAAAAGAAAGGAAGAAAGGTGTTTGGAAATTTTGGGATAGCTAATAGGGGGTTACAATATAAAGAGTGACATAATTTGGAGTTTTGCTTTGAGCTATATCTCCACTGTTTCCTTATACTCAACATACTTTGCTGTCTCTTTGTGGCTGGATTCACACATTGCTTTCATAATTATGAAAAAGGAATCATTTTTTTTTACACGATGCTAGTGTGGGTGAAACTTGCTGAGCAACAATCCTGTCTTGT
This sequence comes from Quercus suber, assembly GCF_002906115.3. NCBI lineage: Eukaryota > Viridiplantae > Streptophyta > Magnoliopsida > Fagales > Fagaceae > Quercus > Quercus suber. Next base: position 722,942 of record NW_027069721.1, on the reverse strand, counting down.
GTGCATCACATCAGAAAATTTAAAAAAGAATTTTAATCAATTTCAAAAATATTCCAACTAAAATAGCAAGCCAATATCTCAAGACATTATCCATCACACAAGAACTACAAGAAAGCTAAAAACTTTTCATTTCTTGATTTCACACTAAACTCTATGAATTTTCTCCAACCCTAGACCAAAACTATCAAACCCTTCGATTGTTTATATATAAAGCTTCAATTACCTATTCCTCATCAAGAAAATCGAAATGTATCCAAGTTAATGATTATTTTTTATTAAGAAAACCAATTTATCTAACCAAGTCACAATAAGAATATATATATATCTAAAAGTTGAAATATAGCATTTATTGTTGCTATACTCAAATTGCGTCACCTCATCCAACACGTAATTATTATTTTTCTTATTTATTTTTTATTCCTAAATTTTGTTGACAATATTAAATATATAAATAGATTGAATTTAAACATTCATCTTGAGCGGTTTTAAATTCATATATAATTTTTCCTATATATATAATTTAGATGTTTATAACTAAACAATAAAATCAATGTATAATCTAAAGAGTAATGTTAAAGGCACAAACTATTTTACAACATTTTTATAAACTGTTGATGTGGCCAGTTTCTTATTTGTTTTCATCCAGACCCACCATTAACATCACTTTTTTCATTTACTAATAACTACTTATCATATCAGTAGTTTGTAAATTTTTTTGTAAAAATATTTGTATCTTTAGCATTATTCTAATGTAAAACCAAAAACAATGTCTATACATATCTATCTATAATATTATATAATAATGGAAGCTTTGCAATAAATTTTACAAAACTCTTTTTGTGCCACGTCATTAGCATCATTTCTTTTCTTTTTTTTCTTTTTTCTTTTTTGCAATTTTTACTTTGTTCAATATTTCATCTTCTTTAACATTTGTCTTCTTAGTTCAATTTTTCATCTCCTCCAATCATTGTCTTCTTAAATTTTTCATTTTATTTCCTTCATAGATTTTTAAATTTTCGCCTTATAACTTTTTAAATTCTACCGTTTCACTTCTTTCAACCTTTCATCTACTTTCATCTTTCCTCTTCCATCTTAATTTTCTTATGAATTTCTTTTTACTTCATTTCCACATCTCTCCCATAAACCGATGGTACACTACTCTTTCGCTACAGCTTTAAGGCAGCAAGTGGGGGGGTTTTCCTTCGATGTGGGACTCCTAGGACACCGTTCGAGGACGTTGCCAAGCATGCCTAGGACATTGCCATGCATGCCTAGGACATTGCCATGCATGCCTAGGACGTTGCGAAGCCGTCCGAGGACGTCTAGGACGTTGAAGGACATGCTGAGGATGCGGTGTAAAAGGCTACAAGGCAAAAAGCCCTTGGCCCGAAGATCCGTACATCCTAGGTACCCACATTATTATATAGAAACTTAATTATGAGATTTTGCTAATAATTGTTTATTTGATGATTTTTTTGGGTGGATAAATTTGCAGTTTTTGCAAAGAAAATAATCTTAATAAATTATCAACAACAAATTATCTTTCTAATTGATAAAATTAATCATTGTTAAGCAAAATTGATATGAATCCTTACAATTATTATTATTATTATTATTATATAGAAACTTAATTATGAGATTTTGCTAATAATTGTTTATTTGATGATCTTTTTGGGTGGATAAATTTGTAGTTTCTGCAAAGAAAATAATCTTAATAAATTATCAACAACAAATGGTCTTTCTAATTGACAAAATTAATCATTGTTAAGCAAAGATTGATATGAAATTTTATTTGTTTGCAAAGTATCTTCATATGGATTTGTTTTGATTTGGTATATTTTTATGGATGTATTGAGATAAGGAATTTATTCAAGAAGAGAGATCATGATCATACTTTATATACTTCAAAAGAGATAGATTGATTTGATATTAAAAATAACATTAAAATAGAAGGCTACAAATTGAAATTTTTAAATAGTGGGAAAACTCTAATTTTTCTCATTCTTTTCTAACTATCATGATTGGAAAAACTTAATCCACTATATCTTCTCATTAGCAAATTGGTTTATAATATGACTACATGAAAATTTTAATATAAAATGGATGTAAAAATTATATAATTTCTTTTATATATATATATATAAAGAACATAAAATTCATTACTTAAAAAAAAAAAAAAAGCAATAAAAATTTTTTTTTAGGGAAAAATATCTTGCCTTTTGTTTACCAAACCCCATAAAAAAGAACATTTTTAATTAATTGTTTATTATATCTAAAATGAAATTCTCTTATGAGAAAATATTTTGTTACTTATGATTAGTCTTAATATATAATTTTATGATTATTTTAAAAAATAAATTATATATAATATTTCATTACAAAATGCGCGGAATTGCGACTAGATTGAAATAATTTCCAAACCAAAAATTATTAGGTGGTAGTTGCTGGTGAAGATTTTTAATTCCTTTACAGTTTGTTTGATTAATTTGAACCTTTTGGCTTTATTAAGATAGGCATGTACATATGAGGAGGCCAGCTAGAACGTACTTTATTTTGAGAATCCAGCTAGAATGTACTTGTTTTGCATAAATAGATTAATTAGCGCAGCTAGCATATTGAAAGTGACTTTATTCGATATACTGTGGGTTTATTTGGATACAGCTTATTATTGCTGAAAATACTATAGTAAAATAATTTTTAAATGTGTAAATAGTACCGTGAGACCTATTTTTAATATTTTTAATGCATAAACAATACTGCTACAGTTCATAAACAGTGTACTACAGTACGTGAACAGTAATAAATGTCTCTTGCATAGTGATTTTACTGTTCATGCGTTGGAAAAAAAAAAAAAAAAAAGTACCGAAACGTGAAATAGGAAAACGCAACGCCACATTCAGTGAGAAGAAGTGCTATCCAAACGGGCACTGTATATTCAAAATGGGACAGGTTTCCCTGATGAATTTTACTTTTGAGCCAGGCTTTCAAATACCCTACAAGGAGTTCATTGTTGTTTTAGCCTGAGACGGTGACTTCAAATTTGTCATTCATTGATTTATGCCCAATTGGATACACCTGAATTCTCAAAGATACAGTTCCACCCAATAATTTTGTGTTCCAAGGATTATCAATTATGAGGTTTTTACACATTGATGTGAGTATAATTGTGACTGATTTCACGACAACAAGATCAAAAAAAAATTCATGAATTAGGTTTTGGTTTTGTGATTAAAATTTGATACATTACGAGTTAACGTTCTAGTTAACTCAATTGGTACAGTTTTTTATGGTTGAATAAGAAATCTGGGATTCAACTCCTGCTTACACCAAAAACTAGTTAGCGTCTTAATATAATAATAAAGAGCACAATCATCAAAAGCGAACGAATGATACATTAATTTGTTAAATATATGCCATAAAATTTGTAATAATTATAGCATAACTATTCTAGGGACTTGTAGCAGCTTGCTTATAAAGACAAAATATTACAAATTTACACTGTATGTGAGTAAATTAATTAAATCTTTGACCGATAAATCAGCAAAGCCACTATTCAGTTTTTTTGGCCGGAACCAAATTTCTTTCACTTACCCCACAAAATTCTAAAGCTTGGCCTAATATAAAGTAGAGAAGTGCAGGAATAAGCTTAGTTATGCACGATATGATACCCCATGCCGCCACATCAATTTAAAGTTTACAGTTTAAACTATCTTCTTCTGATGAATAAATTAATAATTTCAATACTTATAAAAAGATTAATAATTTCAACAAACTTTTTGGGGTTCTAAGTTTGTCAGCTTCAACTGTTCTCTTCTCACATTTTGTTCATTGTGAATCTATAAGCTGGAGCCAGGAAAGTTATGCACTTATGCTATGAGTATGTTCTACTTGGATTTACTGTGAGCAAGAATCAAAACCTTTGTTTTTTTGCATACACAAATTACTGTTTTTTATTATTTAATCATGAATATTTGCTTTGAAAATGCTAAAAATTACTAATTGAATTACAAAATTCTTAACAAAGAAAAAGTTTTTTTTTTTTTGCTAATTATATATATATGACGATAATAGGTAATACCATGTGCATTACCGGGACCTTAATAATTTATCACTTGAACCACTCACCAAGTTAAGTGATACAATAATTCTTACCATTAGACCATACCCCACGGTGGTTCCTATTGGACTATAATCGCTACAACCCGTGATGGTACACTTTAGGATGACCTGTTGGATTATAATTTATAATGTTATATATGATGCAAAACGTTCTAACATACAGATATTTTACGCAGTAGGAGACTATGAGGGGCAAAATGTATTTTATTATAATTTCGGTGGTGAAAACAATCATGAACGTTGTTAAAAAACAAAAAAAACAAAACGGAGAACAGAAAATAGAAATACATTAATGATGGATAAGAATCTATTAACTGTATTCATCAAAAAAAAAAAAAAGAATCTATTAACTGTAAGTGTGAGGAGGATAAAATACTTTTGGGTCTCTCGCTCAAAGAATAATAGGTTGAGAGCCGCCAACTTAGAGCATGATTACTGATTAGGCCGAAATCCCTGTGCTTGTATAATAGAAAAATTATCATATTTTAGTCAACCAAGTTTAAAATTCATCCAAATTAAATTATGTAAAGTTGTGTAAAAATATATTAATACTACAGTTACTAGATAAATTTACACTAATACTATTAGTTCTGCATTTAGTTTTTCATTTGTACATTCCAATAATGAAAGAAGAGAGTAGATAATAGTTGTTATGTATGAAAAAATATAAACTATGAAAAGAAATAAGAAAAATTGAAATTTTAATGGAATATAGTGTAAAATAGATAATCTAATATAAAGTGTTTTAAAAAGTGAGTATATAAAATAGAAAAAGTAGATTCTTATACTAAAATAAATAAAAAAATTTGCACAAGCTAAAACGAATGCTCTTATAATTTGAAAGGGGGTTAAGCCGTAGTAATTTACTTATACCCCACACCTAAATGGGAGAAAAACAACCTAAGTCACTGTGGAGTCGAAGAATTTGGCAATCGCGGCCCACTTTATACTAAACCCAAGGCCTACGCTGAGGAGGAAGAAATGTCCGAGAACGAAAGAAGCAAGCCCAAGGTGCCATGAAACATCGCTGAGGACGATCTTGTCATCGGCCAACTAAGATCACAAAAGGGAAGAGCGGTATGCCATCAAAGGCAGCCTACCAGAGCATTCCAAGGAAAAGGACAGGTACAATGGGTTAGTCATAGGAGCATGGTGGAGAAGCCGTCACCTCCGCATTAAATGCCCACAACTAACATCCTGACCGCATTTACAGGTACAATGGGTTAGTCATAGGAGCATGGTGGAGAAGCCGTCACCTCCGCATTAAATGCCCACAACTAACATCCTGACCGCATTAATGAGAAAAATGACCCCTGAACAGTGATACCTCGGTTACCGCAACTTACAGAACGTCAGAAAGGGTGTCTAATGGGACAGACACTCAAGTATAGGCTTGGAGATCAACAAGTGGAAGGCCAAGATCGTTTAAAGAAGACTATATAATAGGAGAAATCCACCATAGAGAGGGGGCTGGGATCAGGGGAAATAGCACTGTAATAATCTCAAGAACTCCTGTAACCATTCTTATTCAATATTTACTAGAACAAAACTCCTCAGATTGTACCGAGAACAAACTTTTTTTGATAAACTCAGCTCATTTCTGTTTGATTGTCATAAACACCATATTAACCGTTGTCCATGCACTAAAACCTAGTTCTTTGACCAACTCTCTATAAATTTATTGTATTGGGCTAGTTGGGTCTGAATCCACTCATCCAATAGAAGGATTGCTCAAATCCAGTTTCTACAGTCACCAAACTCATTTAATTGAAAGCGTTAGAACTCAATGATATTTTCTTCAAAGAGGTTTTTCTTAGAAATTCATAGTTTGGGGATTGTCCCTATCAAATTTATGGGCTCAGGCGAGACTTTGCATAAAGTAGAGACACCCCCTCTCCTTTCATCTCCACATTTATTATTGCATATTAAAGGTTTTTTGAAATGTTTTTTTTTTCTTTTAACTTTTATATAAAATATAGAATTATAGTTTAGTCTAATCTAAGTGTATATGTGTGTAGAGTTTCATTTTGAACACTTGAACCCTGGCCTTTACACCCCCTCCTCCCCTTCACCTTACAAAAATTTTGTATTTGTAAAGTGACCATCACATCAAAAGTATATAATGGTAAGATTTTCTGAAAGTTGATTAGCTCTTAACATGGGAAAGGGGGAGGAGTGTTGTCCTTCAACTAACCTAACCTCTGGATTCATAGGAAAGCCAACCCCCCCCCCCCCTTCTCTTTTATACTCTTAAGACAGATCCTATAAATGTTAAACTTACATCTAGCTAAGGTATATGTTAAAACTAATACACTCATTCTGCAAAAAAAAATTCTCAGCATTGTTACTTGACTTAGTGCCCGTTTGTTTGGGCGTTTTGAGCCCAATATGTGCATTTTGCAAAAAGCTGAAGCAATATTTGCATTTGGTTCAGCCCAAAACGCAATTTTTTGGAAAAAGTTGCGTTTTGGGCCAAGGCAAATAACGCTCTAGGAACGCATTTTAAAAATTATGAAAGTATTGTGAAAATATTGTGATAAAAAATGATATTGATTTTAATTTTAACGTACTATTAAAATCAATTTTTTTCTCTTTCTAAAAAAATTATTTTTTTCTCACCAATATTAGCTAATAATAACCTACTCCTTAAAATTTATTGTGAAAGAATTGTGAAAATACTGTGATAACATTTCTTTCTTTCATTTTTTTCCATTTTTTCCCCTCTTTTTTCTCCTCCACACACCTCCACACATGTACACTTCTCTTTATTCTTTTTTCTTTTTCCTTCTTTCCCCTTTTTTCCCTCCAGAACATTCCACTTTACTTTTCATTTTGTGTTCTTTCTTTCTCCTTTTTCTCTTTCACTTCCTCCATTCCACACTTCCACCGCCGAGCTTTTTTTTTTTTTTTTGATAATTCGAAAGCCGAGAGGAAGAGAGAAGATGATGATGATGATGATGAAGACGAAGATGATTGAAACATTGGGTTTGTATTTGATTTTTATTTTGGGTTTGGGTTATGGGATTTCAGTTAATGGGTTAAATTTTGAGTTGATTTTCTGTGGATTTTAGGTTTGATTTTGAGTTGATTTTGTTTTGGGTTGATTCTGAGTTGGGTTTGAAATGGGTTTTGTTGATTTTGTTGATTGTGGTGGTAGACCGGTGGGTTGATTATTGATTTTGTTGATTGTGTTTTGGGTTGATTGTGGTGTTGATTTTGTTGGGTGGTGCTGTGTTTGTAGTAAAACGGTGAGGGAAGAGTAGAGAGATGAGATGAGAGGAGAGGAATAAGGCGCATGGATGACTTACCACGGAAAGGGCAGAGCAGAGAAGAGATGAGCGTGAGTGAGCTTCAGGGCTTTATAGTAGAGCAGAGAAGAGCACAGACTGAGAACTGATGTTTATGGACCTTCAAGGTAATTTGGTAATTTTTGGAAGAGCCAACGGATAGCTTCCAGTACGCGCATTCCCTTTTTTTTTATGGACCTCTTCAGCTCCATAAACTTTGCGCGTTCCTAGAGCGTTATTTGCCTTGGCCCAAAACGCAACTTTTTCCAAAAAATTGCGTTTTGGGCTGAACCAAATGCAAATATTGCTTCAGCTTTTTGCAAAATGCACATATTGGGCTCAAAACGCCCAAACAAACGGGCACTAAGTCAAGTAACAATGCTGAGAATTTTTTTTTGCAGAATGAGTGTATTAGTTTTAACATATACCTTAGCTAGATGTAAGTTTAACATTTATAGGATCTGTCTTAAGAGTATAAAAGAGAAGGGGGGGGGGGGGTTGGCTTTCCTATGAATCCAGAGGTTAGGTTAGTTGAAGGACAACACTCCTCCCCCTTTCCCATGTTAAGAGCTAATCAACTTTCAGAAAATCTTACCATTATATACTTTTGATGTGATGGTCACTTTACAAATACAAAATTTTTGTAAGGTGAAGGGGAGGAGGGGGTGTAAAGGCCAGGGTTCAAGTGTTCAAAATGAAACTCTACACACATATACACTTAGATTAGACTAAACTATAATTCTATATTTTATATAAAAGTTAAAAGAAAAAAAAAACATTTCAAAAAACCTTTAATATGCAATAATAAATGTGGAGATGAAAGGAGAGGGGGTGTCTCTACTTTATGCAAAGTCTCGCCTGAGCCCATAAATTTGATAGGGACAATCCCCAAACTATGAATTTCTAAGAAAAACCTCTTTGAAGAAAATATCATTGAGTTCTAACGCTTTCAATTAAATGAGTTTGGTGACTGTAGAAACTGGATTTGAGCAATCCTTCTATTGGATGAGTGGATTCAGACCCAACTAGCCCAATACAATAAATTTATAGAGAGTTGGTCAAAGAACTAGGTTTTAGTGCATGGACAACGGTTAATATGGTGTTTATGACAATCAAACAGAAATGAGCTGAGTTTATCAAAAAAAGTTTGTTCTCGGTACAATCTGAGGAGTTTTGTTCTAGTAAATATTGAATAAGAATGGTTACAGGAGTTCTTGAGATTATTACAGTGCTATTTCCCCTGATCCCAGCCCCCTCTCTATGGTGGATTTCTCCTATTATATAGTCTTCTTTAAACGATCTTGGCCTTCCACTTGTTGATCTCCAAGCCTATACTTGAGTGTCTGTCCCATTAGACACCCTTTCTGACGTTCTGTAAGTTGCGGTAACCGAGGTATCACTGTTCAGGGGTCATTTTTCTCATTAATGCGGTCAGGATGTTAGTTGTGGGCATTTAATGCGGAGGTGACGGCTTCTCCACCATGCTCCTATGACTAACCCATTGTACCTGTCCTTTTCCTTGGAATGCTCTGGTAGGCTGCCTTTGATGGCATACCGCTCTTCCCTTTTGTGATCTTAGTTGGCCGATGACAAGATCGTCCTCAGCGATGTTTCATGGCACCTTGGGCTTGCTTCTTTCGTTCTCGGACATTTCTTCCTCCTCAGCGTAGGCCTTGGGTTTAGTATAAAGTGGGCCGCGATTGCCAAATTCTTCGACTCCACAGTGACTTAGGTTGTTTTTCTCCCATTTAGGTGTGGGGTATAAGTAAATTACTACGGCTTAACCCCCTTTCAAATTATAAGAGCATTCGTTTTAGCTTGTGCAAATTTTTTTATTTATTTTAGTATAAGAATCTACTTTTTCTATTTTATATACTCACTTTTTAAAACACTTTATATTAGATTATCTATTTTACACTATATTCCATTAAAATTTCAATTTTTCTTATTTCTTTTCATAGTTTATATTTTTTCATACATAACAACTATTATCTACTCTCTTCTTTCATTATTGGAATGTACAAATGAAAAANGGATCCTTAAATACCAGGCTTAACTTTAACTACGACGTTGTTTTCGGCCCAGGCAAAGCACCCCTAGCAGGATATTCTAGGCTCTAGATTGATCTGTGGGTTGCTTGGCCCGAAACTATATTCATGAGTCATGACCCAAACAAAGTTTCACCCCAGTTTGACATTAGTAACTGGTTATCTCACGGAAAATGCTTCAAACAATGGCGAACAATCGATCAACTGAGGGAGCACATCCATCCTCCAACCAAATAATTTTAGTACTTTGTAACCAAACTCCCTCAAAACTCGATGAAAGCGTTGGGGAAAAGTTTACTCCCGTTGCATTAAAAGGAAAGCGACATACTTCCATTTCACGAAAAATTATTAAGACTATTGAAGTGGTCCTCCAAACTAATAAAGCATTGTCATTTATGTAAATGTGACATCATTTAGTGATTTTTTATTTTTTATTTCTTCTAGTGATTAATGGCCCGTCCAATAGTAGTGTTTTCGTATTGTTATTGTGTTGTGAAAGTACGTGTTAGAGTGTTATAGAAATACGTGTAAGAAGTGTTATTGTCGTTTAAACACTAAAAAATGTTGTTTAAACAACAATGCCAAACAGCTGTTAAGAAGTTGATTTATATATTTGTATAAATAGTATTCTTTTGTTAGTTGGGAATATCATTTTAGCAATCTCCCGGTGGAACTTAGCTGAAACGAGGGGATACCCCCATTAGGAACTGGACACCAAGTCCCTGTAAAAACTGATGTATGTCCCCAGTCCCCACAACTCAAGGAAGAGAGGTCTGTTCATTACAACAATTCTATATTTGTTCGCACAAAAATCTTAGGAACTTACTTTTGGAGTGTCTTCTTGTTGATTTGAAGCTGATAATGCAGGTTGTTTCAATCTTGCAAGTTTGGAACCACATAGGTGGAATCTCGTTAATAAAATTAGTAATTTGGACAAAAGTACAGTGTTATTTATTGGTTTGGTAATTGGTATAGCTCATATTAATTTTCACTCAAAAATAGTAATTTGGAATTTGGAAAAAAGTACAGTGTGATTTATATATTTATTTTTTTCATATAATTATGAAGTGTTAATTTTTTGGTTTGACCATTTCATTCTGTCCATGAGATGCCTCATAAATCTCACGCAGTGTGATAGATGAAATTTATGATTTCCAAGTTTACAGCACACCCTTAAAATTTATTAATTAAACTCAACATTCTGATATCACGGCAAAAATATAAAGTGATTGATCGAATATATTCATGAGATACATCAGAAATCCCTTGTATTGATGGATGAAACTTAAAATCGATCCCTGAGTTTATGACATCTTCCTTCAACTTCAAGTTTATTAAACTCAACACTAAGATGTCACCAAAAACATATAAAGTGATTGATTGAACATATAATAGAACACTAAATGAGACATGTATCTATTGACTTTTATTTCATTCAATGATTCAAGTTCTGCCTTGCAAGTTCCAACCACTTATATACATCACCATTGGATGAGGCTCAGGACCACGTTCTTTTTGTTACTTGTAGGGACTCAATTTGGATTTGACCCTGAATATGAATGGGTTTTCAGCCCAACAAGCCCGAACAATAAATGTGTAGAGAGTGGGTTAAAGGTTTAGACGCTGGCCGTCGCTCACCAAGCATGAACTCTCTTTTACTAAGAAACACTTAGAATTAATTTACAACGGGGAGAATGCTCCTCGGCCCGTGGCCGAGGAGCCCCTTTTCTTCTCTTTTTCCCCCCCCCTTCTTTACTTTATTTGCTTTTCTTATATAGTGTTCATCTTCCTATCCCCTTCTTCCATCTGTTGATCACTCATTCGCCTCCCTTCTGGCCATCCGTCCCATCAGAGGCCTTATCAGTACTCAAGTGGTTTACTCTGATCAACGTTGCCCTGCTAAGAGGTTATATCCCCATTAATGCAGCCAGAGGGGTTAGGTGAAAGCATTAAGTGCGAATGTGACAGTTTGCTCTGGGCTTGTCCCCTCCCAAAAATTATCCCTAGTATGCCGAGGACGGAGAGGTCCTCGGCGTGGGTCAAAAAGAGGCTTTGTCTGACTTAGCCTTGGCTGGTCAGTCCTCCTCGGCGCTGTCCTTGGGCTTACTACGCGATGGGCTGTGGCTGTCAGGCCTACGGGCCCCACAATAGCCCTTCAAAACTCTGCTGCACGTTCCCTTGGACGGGGAGGAGGGTTTTGATACCTACGGGCCCTCTTAGGCGAATCGCCTCACTTTGGCTTGTGCTAATGCTGGCGACTTTTCGACTGCTCGATGTGCGTTTTCTATGTTTCAAGACTTAATGCGTGCCCACATTAAATTTTGGCGGCACCATGTTTCCCACGTTCAACGGCGTGATGGTAATCATTCGGTGGGGATCTCCTGCTTTTATGTGCAGGCAGTTACACTTGGGGAACCTAAGGGGGAGTATAAGTACCTGTTTAAACCGCCTGGTTTTCTCATTTTCGCGCTTACAACCATTGATACGTATGACTTGCGTCTAGTTCAACTTGTACTCTTCCTGAAGAGAATCGCCATATTTCTGTAAGTCCTCTTCTTCTAGTGACCCCCAAATTTCCTTGATTTTACTCCTCCTTTTCTTCTTCTAGAACTTTTAGTCGTCTTTGGGGAATGGGTAAGTTTAAGAAGTTGGTTGATTCCGAAGAGATGATGAACAAATTCATTGTCGACTATGGGATACCCAACAATGTGAGTTTGAAATACTGTGAAGAAGGGGAGTGGTACCTTAAGAGGAGAGAGGGTGAAGTCGTAATCCCGATAGTCGCTTTCGTAGAGGGAGGGATGAGAATCCCTATGAGGCCAGTGACCCTCAATTATCTTAGGCATTTTCGCCTGGCTCCTACCCAGTGTGTCGTGAATGTATTTAGGATATTAGGATGTGTAGATATCTTGAATGAGAAAATGGGGCTAAGACTGGCTCACCACGATGTGAACTGGTGCTATAACCTTCATCACCTGAGGGGTAAGACGTACTATATGAAGACAAGGGACGATAGGATTCGTCTCATTCAGTGTCTTCCTGATTCCAATAAGGGGTTGACTCAAGATTTCCTCATAGTGTCGGGGGAGTGGCACAACGGCTTTCATTGCCCAACAGTAGAGGGAGAGCCAGGTACGATATCCGAAGTAGGAGACAATCTAGGTTTCAATATTTTTATCTTTATAACCATGTATCTGCTTTGGCTTATTAACCATAGAAGTTTCATTTTCCTTTTCGCAGATCCGCACGCCTTTGCATGTCATTTCCACCTGGTTAACAAAGTGGATTTGGAAACCGTTCTCAGGTCGGACCTTTTCCTGAACGAACCTGATAACCAGGTCAGAGCCGCTCATCAAATCCTCGGATGCGACCCAGCTCAGAAATCATTCCCAATCTCGAATCACGTAATTAGAGCTCGTGACCCTCGGCTTACGCAGATCACCGTGGTGGAAGACGGTTTTGCATTTTCCGAGGGGTCTTATATACCTGAAGGCATTCCACTAGCAGGTCCCTCCTCGTCCCAACAAGTAACGATGGCCGAGGAAGGACTGTCTAAGAAGGCAAGGGAAGTGGTTGAACTGAGCTCTTCCGAAGACGAATACAGTGTATTCGACCTAGCTGATCAATCCGAGGATCCCTCCGGTGACCTAGGGGACCCTCATTTGTCCGAAGCCGATCTCCAGTCCCTAAAAGTTGGTACTCAGGCCGAGATGGGTTTAAAAAGACAGCCTCAAACCAATCTTCTTGACTTGCTCGAAGGCGGTTCCAAGAAGGGTGGACCAGAAGAGTCACAGCCCCAGCCTCTTGCACTTCTGCCCCAGATTTTAACTGTGCAAACCAGGTCGTCCTCTGTCCCCATAGTATCAGACCCCCAGACCGAGTCTCATGACCCGAAAAGGAAGAGACTTTCCAAGGGTAAAGAGCCAATGGATGGGAGCAAGTCACACTCCCCGCCCGAGGAGGGTAGAATTCGCAGGCCTCCAAAGCAACTGAAGCTTGGTGATCAACGGAAAGGAAAGAAGGCCATCCAACAGTCTGAGGCTCAAACCTGGCTGCCCGCTGCCATGCTCCACGATCAGCCCTTGATGGATAACGCCTCGATGTGGGAATCTCAAGGAGCCGAGGGAGCTCTCGTAGCCGATGCCCTGGAGAAATCTCTTCTTCTTCCTACTGACATGGCCGAGCTGAGAAATATGAGTGGGTCAGAGGTTGTCCTTGACCTTAAGAAATACCTAGGCATGGTGGGTCCTTTGGCACCTATTTACTTTATTCGACTTTTGTCGCTTAGTACCTTCCTTTCTTTTTACGGAGTTACTTGTTTTCATTGGCAGGCTATCCAGACTCTTTTCAGGTTAGATGAAGAGATCGATGGCCAGGGCAATGCCTTAGCGCAAGAGCGTGACAAGTTCTTGGAAGCTGCTAATACCCTCAAGAGATCTGAGGCCGACCTAAAAAAGGCGACCGATTTAATGCCTTTTTTTTTTTTTTATTGATTCTTTATTTGATTATTTGTTGCAATTTGATTAATGTATAACTAAATTGTAGTTTTAAAAAATTGTACACAAATAAATCAACTAATTAAAAATTAAACGAAAAAGCTTGTGACAAACAAAATACATTAGATTTGAAGAAAATATTTGCCTCTCCTCAAATCAAAGAGTGCAGGTTGATCTTATCCCCTTGAAATTATTAATTTGTAGCAATCAAATAAAAATTAAAAAAAAATACAAATCGTTCCCAATGAACTTGAGCTAGCTGGAGTTGGCGTGGAAGTGGTGATAACCTTGAATCTAAGAAAGATGTACTGCTTTTGCTTCATAGCTAGTCGATCTCGTGCTTATGCTAATTGTACATGGTACATTAGTACTATAGTAAATAAATATGGAAAAGTATAATGACTTTTCGAAAGTTTCTGATTTAAATTTGAGCATATAAATAGTTATTTCTCAATTCGTAATAATAGTCTTCAAATTTTAGCAGCTGCCGTAGTTCAGAGTTCTTTCTATTTCTTTGTTTCTTTTGTCTCTTCCTCTATGGAAATGGAATGATGACAAGAGTAGTTGTGCTGTTAGTGCACCAGTTGTGCACTAAGCCCTTGTTCTCGGATGCCATAATAAAGCAAAAAACCAAAAAATTGCAATAATTCGTTCAAATAATGATAGATGAAAAATTTGATGAAAACATTATGAGGTATCTTTTTTTTTTTCTTTTTTTTGAGAAAGAAAGACATGAACCTTTATTAACTGAAGCAAGCTAAATCAGCTTGTACAAAATGTTGAATATTAATAAGACATGAACATTATGAGGTATCAATTGGGCTATAAAGTTCTTTATAATATTAATATCTTCTAATATATGCCAGGCTAGCCTACAATGAAAGAAGACCTTTAATCGACTTTTATCCTTGAATGAATCCTAACTTACATATTACTAAAGTCAAATATTACTACTTAGAATGAATATTTGGTTAAAATCATGTTAAATTTATCATTGCCCTACGTAATCACATACTAAATATCTTGTAATTCAATGATATTGTCAAGTTTTTTTAATGGTGAACTTAAATTCAAATCTCTCTCCCTTACTTATTGTAAGAGGGGAAAAATTATCGTAGCTACATAATTGCCTTCTGTAATTATTGTCCAAGAAATAGAAATTAAATATGAAAAATTATATATTAAACCCTCTAGTTTATGAGATGTAACAAATTAAACCTCACTCATTAAAATGGAATTACATTGTTTTTAGAATTTAATATTGAATAGATTAAGGTTTAACTTATTACTATTGAAATTGTATATTAATTTGCTACACCCTTAAAATATATGATGTTAAATCTAATCTACCTTTTAAAGTAAAATACAACTACTTGAATCAAATGCCATAAATATTGTCTTTGTATATACGGCAGTGCCATTTTTCAGACTGAAAAACTTGTCTTGTCTTTATTTACCAAATAATAATAATAACAATAATTTTTTTTTTTTAATAAAAAGAAAAAAAAAAAGATGCTTCTACCTCTTATACAAGTCAACCTGCTGCTTCTCACACAGATGGAGCCAACTGAGTTTAAGTTCAACAGTTCTAAAAAACAGTCTCATGGTACCTTTGCTATTAATGTTACGGCCTGTCATCCCAGAAAGAGATTCCCCTCATTAATATTGCTGGTCTTCTTGGTTCGGTAACACAGTGAGTATCAGTTTATCACGATCATGGGCAATCTCATTAATATGTTGGGGTACACTTTTTCATTTTTTGACCTACCCTTATTTTAAAGAAGAGCACCCATTTCACACCTGCGAAATACAATTTCACCCATGCAATATAAAATACCATAATATTATAGTTGCAGCTAAATACAACTATATAGAAAAAGGTTATTGTTGACTTTGTGATGGTTTTATATGGGGCACCTATGGCAATTATAGGCAGATGAACTTTTTGTTTTGTTTTGTTTTTTTTTTTTTTTTTTGCTTGAGAAGATAGGCAGATGAACTTAAATGGAGGGAGAATTATAGATTTAAATGCTCTGCCCAGTTTTCTGCTTTGGTAGTCGCGGTTTTTAATGCTCATGCAGGCCCTCTTGCCCTCTTAAATTCTACCAAGACATTCTCACCGCTCTTCACACTCATTTCAAAGCCTTTTACCCTTCTTTTTTTCTCTCTCTGCTGCTTTCTTTTTTTCCTTTAGCCTTCTCTATNAGTGCTCTTTCACTTGCATTTTCTTCCTACACTTTTGGGCCGAGAAGACCAATCAGAACGGTTTGTTTATATCTCCAATGATATATTGTTTCTTTCTTAATACATATATTATGATAGTTATGACAGAGGGAAAAGAAAATTTAAACTCTGGTTCTCTGAATGAAAGAGAAACAGATTATATTAGTGAACTACCAAAAAAAAAAACTCGACTTTACCTGTGAACTTTCATTTTTATAATACGGTGTTGGCTTATTTTATCTCAAGCAGCTTTTGTATTTGACTTTTTAGTTCTGATGATGCGGTGAAGGTGCTATTGAAAGTACAAGTTGTACACAGAAACCCATCCTAGAAGCTGGAAAAAAGTCAGGTAGGAACTGGGAACTATGCAACTTTGAAAGTTCCTTTCTTTTTTCTTTGAAGTTGACATAATGGCACGACGCAGGTTGGAACTGCTTCTGATCTGAAATCTTTGGAATATTATCTTACACTATATTTTATTTTACATAAAATTATCTTGTACTTAGCTACTATCAATATAAATATATATACATATATATACACACACCATAGCATGCTGGTTTTATAATATAGGGTTGGTAAGTAGGAGGAAAACATATATTATTGTCTTAATGTGAGAGTGAGAAACAAAACTGTTATTATAACTTTTATCTTACTTTTAATATTAAGCACACAAATATATAAACCGTTTTAATAGTTAGTTTTTTTAATATTAAGTATACAAATAAACCATTACAATAGTTATTTTTTTGTTGCATCAATAGTTTGGGTAGGAGAATTTAAACCTTAAATGTTTCTATATAAAATACCAGAGATATCAAATGAGCTACGAAACTCTTAATAAACTATATCAACTGTTGTGAAAAAAATATATGAATATTTGTATCACCAAACTTATTAATTGATTAAAAAAATTTATTTTAAAAAAAGTCAAATGGCAAGGGCACACATCTGCAGTCATTTTGATAACCGTGGTTTACTAAGTTTATAGTTTGTTTATCAAGAGTGTTATTTTTAAAACCAATTCATATGTATATTTACATAGCTTTTAAAAAATTAAGGAATTTCTTTTCTTTTCTTTTCTTTTTAGTGTAAATAATTTTGATATTTAGAGAAAGTGATTTGAACCTTTTCTCTTCGAGGATTCAAATTAAAACAAATAACCTTACACTATATGTTTAGTTGGGGTGAAACTTGAAAGTGACAAGTAACAAAGTAAAACAATGATAGGTCATCTTTTGGCGCAAAAAAAAAAAAAAATAATGTAACTCCATGTGAAAGTCAGTCAGCAAAGTAAAATGATATTCTATCATCCAACATTTGTGGCCTAAATACTAATATTTCTATCTCCTCACTTTTTAGACACAGCTGTATTAATTGTACATTTATATCAAATAATTACTTCTTTTTTTTGGTATCAAATGTTTTAAAAATAAATAACAAATAGCTCCACATTAAACATAGCCCTAAGTTCTCAACATTCGTGACCCTAATGTAAATCACAGTGAAGAGGTTAGAGAGTATTTGTATTACCGTATCGGCGGTCCACTACTAGTTTATTCTGCCATGTTAATTAAAACAGTGTCCTTTTTTTTTTTTTTTTTTGGTTTCCAGTGCAGAGACTAGAGAGTATTTGTATCAGAAAAGCACACGGTGTTTCAGAGAGGGAAAAAAAAACCACATGGTGTTTGTAATTTTGTTTTAAAAGAAAATAGGAGCTTTTATTCAACTTTAAGAAATATTTACATGTTTTTGCAAGAAAATAATTATGGGACCATGAATTTCCCTATCACACAAGTACTTCTCGGATTAGGTTCGTTTCGGACTTGAATATGGAGCAAAAGTTGTTTATGATTTTCGAAAAGATTAGCATGAGCATTTTATTGGGCCTTGGACACTAGGAAATTAATCGTTCATGATTCTCCTACTATTACATGACCAAAAAAAAAAAAAAATTTGTATATTGATTTAATTTTAGAATTGAAATTTGTATTGAGTAAGCACCGGATCCTTAAATACCAGGCTTAACTTTAACTACGACGTTGTTTTCGGCCCAGGCAAAGCACCCCTAGCAGGATATTCTAGGCTCTAGATTGATCTGTGGGTTGCTTGGCCCGAAACTATATTCATGAGTCATGACCCAAACAAAGTTTCACCCCAGTTTGACATTAGTAACTGGTTATCTCACGGAAAATGCTTCAAACAATGGCGAACAATCGATCAACTGAGGGAGCACATCCATCCTCCAACCAAATAATTTTAGTACTTTGTAACCAAACTCCCTCAAAACTCGATGAAAGCGTTGGGGAAAAGTATACTCCCGTTGCATTAAAAGGAAAGCGACATACTTCCATTTCACGAAAAATTATTAAGACTATTGAAGTGGTCCTCCAAACTAATAAAGCATTGTCATTTATGTAAATGTGACATCATTTAGTGATTTTTTTATTTTTTATTTCTTCTAGTGATTAATGGCCCGTCCAATAGCAGTGTTTTCGTATTATTATTGTGTTGTGAAAGTACGTGTTAGAGTGTTATAGAAATACGTGTAAGAAGTGTTATTGTCGTTTAAACACTAAAAAATGTTGTTTAAACAACAATGCCAAACAGCTCTTAAGAAGTTGATTTATATATTTGTATAAATAGTATTATTTTGTTAGTTGGGAATATCATTTTAGCAATCTCCCGGTGGAACTTAGCTGAAACGAGGGGATACCCCCATTAGGAACTGGACACCAAGTCCCTGTAAAAACTGATGTATGTCCCCAGTCCCCACAACTCAAGGAAGAGAGGTCTGTTCATTACAACAATTCTATATTTGTTCGCACAAAAATCTTAGGAACTTACTTTTGGAGTGTCTTCTTGTTGATTTGAAGCTGATAATGCAGGTTGTTTCAATCTTGCAAGTTTGGAACCACATAGGTGGAATCTCGTTAATAAAATTAGTAATTTGGACAAAAGTACAGTGTTATTTATTGGTTTGGTAATTGGTATAGCTCATATTAATTTTCACTCAAAAATAGTAATTTGGAATTTGGAAAAAAGTACAGTGTGATTTATATATTTATTTTTTTCATATAATTATGAAGTGTTAATTTTTTGGTTTGACCATTTCATTCTGTCCATGAGATACCTCATAAATCTCACGCAGTGTGATAGATGAAATTTATGATTTCCAAGTTTACAGCACACCCTTAAAATTTATTAATTAAACTCAACATTCTGATATCACGGCAAAAATATGAAGTGATTGATTGAATATATTCATGAGATACATCAGAAATCCCTTGTATTGATGGATGAAACTTAAAATCGATCCCTGAGTTTATGACATCTTCCTTCAACTTCAAGTTTATTAAACTCAACACTAAGATGTCACCAAAAACATATAAAGTGATTGATTGAACATATAATAGAACACTAAATGAGACATGTATCTATTGACTTTTATTTCATTCAATGATTCAAGTTCTGCCTTTCAAGTTCCAACCACTTATATACATCACCATTGGATGAGGCTCAGGACCACGTTCTTTTTGTTACTAATAATCAAAAAGCATTTGATAATTTTGGATAAGGTTTCTCAAAATAAAAAGATAATTTTGGATAAGATCGTATTACTCATCATTTTCAAGTTAATTAATGAACTGAAGGAACAGCCAAAAAAAAAAAAAGATACTACTACGTAGCAAATTGACAGTGACTCCTTGTTTGTGGTTGCATATACAAAGAGGAACTAGCCGAATTCTAAACAACTCAGATAAGCAGCTTTGCTTATTTATTAGTATGACTTATTTTTTAGTTTTTTTCAAAATTAAATAATTTAATAAATTTTTATATTTAACTTAACTGATAAAGTCTCTGATGGTTAAATAAGAGATATGAGGTTCAATTCCTGCCTACACTAAAAATCTATTGGTGTCTTGGTTTAATTATAAAGAGTTATCATCAGGAGCAGACCCCATAAATTAAAACTCTCTAAAAAAAATATTTGGTTTAAAAATGTTATTCATCAAGCCCTTCAATTGTTAAAGTTTATGAGATTTTATTCTTGTCTATACAAAAAACTAATTGATATCTTAGTCTCATGATAAAGGAAAATCATTAGAAACAAATGTTATAGGTTAAAACTTTTTCTCAAAAAAAAAAATTTATTTCATAAATGTGAAAAAAGTAATCAATTTTTTTTTTTTTTTACAGTTTTTTATATTTCCTATGAAAATAAATTCAAAATTTTCTTAAAATAGTTTATTAACAATTGCTCTAAAGGCACATGTTAACATGATCCTTCTTTTTTTTATGATTAGTAAAAAGCCAAGGAATGTTTGCTACTATAACTAAAACAAGAACAAGAAGAAAAAAAGATATTTATATTCCTAAGAATGTAGGTTTTCATGTAAGATGTAAATAACACCGACATGAAAGATAAAGAGAATTATTGAGCAAACTAGTGCCTGGAATCTAAATTATGAAATACTAGTACAACAATACATCACAAGGAGACAATTTTAGGGTTTTGATTCAGCTAGGGTGTTGCATAACGATTAACGAGACAAAAAGCTTACTATTGTAACCAAGTGATGACGATTGTGCACTACAAAGTCTTCAACCCACTTACATGATGGTAATGGCACTGCCTATATTGGTAAATTGATAATGACTACATTGACTAGTACGTGACCTATGAAATCAATTATTGTGATGGCTCGTCTCTAATTGATGGCTTTTTAGAAATTCCACATTTCCATTCTTTTTTCCTCTCTATTCACTAATAGTAATAAGGGAAAATTATAGCTTACTACCATAAACTATATCTTAGATTACATTTTTTATCCTAAACTATTCAAATGCATAGTTTACATCCTAAACTATGACTTTTATTATACTTTACACTCCGAAAACTGTAATATGAAGCATGTGTATATTGCTTAAGTGACACAAATTTAAAGGGCCAAAAAACCCCTTTCCCAATCAATTAAAAACAAAAATTCCTTCTTCATTTTTTCAAGCTCTGAACAAACACCCCACACTAAGCGGATGAAACCTCCTTCGGAAGAGAACAAAATTTGCAGGTAGATGCAGATGGTTCAAGCAATTATAGCAAGCTATGATAGGGGCTCCACATGCTATGGGTCGGAATTGTCACTTAGCCAAATGTTGTTTCTCTCTCCAATATTTCACCTCATGACCTTTATGCCTCTGTTCTGCAGACTTTGTTTCACGACTACATATGGAAAAAAAAAAGGGAAGTTTTGTTTTTAATTAATTAGAAAGATGGAGCTTTTTGTCTTTTAAGTTTGTGCCACTTAAGCAATACACACATACAAGTCCATATTTCATATTTTTGTTAAACTTAGCTGTAAAACTAACATCGAGGTGCAAAGTGTAATAAAAGTCATAGTTTAGGATGTAAATTGTGCATTCGAATAGTTTAAGGTGCAAAGTATAATCTGAAGCATAATTTAAGATGGTAAAGTGTAATTTTTCCTAATAATAAATCAATTTTTCTACCATTCTCTTTGTACTTTGTAGATTTTAAAAAATTACGTACAACACATAAAGAAGCTTATTTAAAACAGAGAGTGCAAAGTTATGGAAAACTATTGAACTTTATATCCCTAACAAAGCTTTTGGTATGAATATATTATACTAATTATACTTTTGTTATAAAAGGAATTCTCAACTAGAAAGCATTTGATTCTCCAAAAAAAAAAAAACTAGAAAGCATTTGGTTTGTTACTTAATTGCATAATATTTATTAGGAGAATCATGATTTGTTGTACATTAAACCATCAAATTATTTATATATATATAAAAATAGAAGCATTTTGTTACCTAATGAATTCTTATCGTGGAATCATTTGACAATTTAATTATATTTAAAAATAATTATTTATTTTGTAGTGTTCGTTGACATTTTGAAAGATATTTTGTGAAATATTATTTTACTTCAAATTTTTTATTGGATATTTAATATGTTAAAATTTTCTTGCTTTGGTTTAAAAGAGATTTTTTCTAAAATTCCAAAGAATTATGTTTTTTATTTTGTTTTTCTATTCACTAATAAATCAATATTTCTAATTTCTATTTGTAATTTGACATCAGAGAAGATGCCAGTTGATCACCAATAGGTGCTGTGATAAAGCCCCTCGCTCTTTTGCATTTGTGCATACAATAAAAAATAAAAATCATTTCAAACGAATAGTGAAGTTATGGGTAACTATTATAGTTTAATGGGAACAAGACTTTTGGAAATTTATTAACATGGAAACATTTGACATTACAAGTCTACAAGACTACAACTATTTAATTTTTCTATTAATTATTATTTTTGTTTGAAATTTTGAATGGGAGATTATGAAATTATATTTTAGCTAAAATTGTAGTTGGATTTTTTTTTTTTTTTTGAGGAAAAGTAGTTGGATATTATAAATGTTCATTTTCCTTACTTTAATTAACAATAGAGTTTTTTTTTTTTTTTTTTTTGGGATAGGTTAATTAACAATAGAGTTATTCAAGAAGTCGGCAAAATTTTGAATTAAATCCCAAGTTACCAAGGGAGTCAATACCGTACCGGAGGCTATACCGGTTTGGCCGACGGTACGATATATTTTGGATACCGGTCAATACCGGTGTACCGTTTCGGGTTTACCGCTATTTTTTATATTTATAAATTAAAATATATATATATATATATATATGTATGTATGTATGTATGTATGTGTGTGTGTGTGTGTGTGTGTGTGTGTGTGTGTGTGTGTATTATAATAAATATAAAATTTTAGCATAAAATATTTCCTCAATTCAGACCTAATTATTCATGATTTTAGATTTTAGTATCAATTAAAAAAAAAACATAATATAAAAAATAGAAAGCTTAAAAGTTATCATTGCATACTAAGAAAAAAAAATAATACTAATAAAAAAAATAATACTAATAAGTTAATGCAAATAAGTTACCATTCTGCCCTAATAAAAACTCAAAAATTACAAAACTTAAAAAAAATAATAATAAAAAAAAAATTTCTATACTAGCCGGTATTGCCCGAAATTGGCCGATACAGCTGGTACGGTCGATATTTTTTCCAGTACGAAACAGGGGGGTTATATGTACCGGTTTGCTTACCGGTACGGTATACACCGGCAGTATCGGCCGGTACGGTACAAAATCGACTCCCTTGCAAGTTACAAACATGGATGAATATGTACTTATTGGACTTTTTTTTGGTTGAAACATCATTTTTGTACATTTTGATTTTTCATACAATTTTCTATTATGTTTTACTATCACTAGTATCATCGTTGTCATCATTGTCATTGCGTTACTTTTCACACTGTCACTAGAATCATTGATATCATCCTTGTCATTGCATTACTGATATCCTTGTCAGTAAACTACTTTTCACATTATCATTAGTGACGGAGCTGGAAATTTTCTTCAAGGGGGGTCATGCTAAATATATATAAAAAAATTAAATCCAAAGAATAACATGATTTAACACATATTATTTTCTTACATTTAACAAAGCATTTTGTTTCTAAAAAAAATTATTTACATTGTTTCTAAAAAAAAAAAATTATTTACATTAAGTATATATATAACATTAATAAAAATTAAAGGTTTCTTATACAGACATTCATTGCAGTCTCAGGTCTACATTTTGTGCTTATTGTACATCGTGATGCAAATAGTGTTGCACACTCTCTAGCCCGACATGGTAGAAACATAGATGATGAAATTGTTTGGATGGAGGACTCCCTTCCACCTGCACCAAAAGCATTGTACTTGGATTCTTGTTAATTCAATCAATATATTAGTGTTTCGGTTTCAAAAAAAACTCCAAACCAAGAAGTCCACATTTATGGTTTCTTCTAAAAAGAAAAAAAATTATACATGTATCTCTAATTTTCTAAAGACATTAAAAATAAGGTTTTTATTAAAAAAAATATTTACTTTTATATTTCTAGGATATCTCCTAAATATTATTTGCTTCAGTGAGCTAATATGGTATAAGAGTAATTAAAGGAAAAATAAAGTGATTTATAATTAAAAGGCTTTTTATTTTTATGATATACGTACATTAAATACATTTTGAATTCTTTCTCAAATAAAAAAAAAATACATTTTGAATTGATGCGTTATGTATAGTATAAGAGTAAATTAAGAAAACAAAGATGATTTACTAGTCAAATTAATGAGCATCTTTGTCATTACATTACTTTTCATACTATCACCAGTGTTATTGTTGTCATCCTTATCATTGTGTTATTTCATTCTTGTCACTATTTTACTTTTCACACTGTTACCGATATTATTGTTGTCATTCTTGTCATTACGTTACTTTTCACGCTATCTCCAACACCACCACCTGTTTGTTATTATCACCACCATTCTTCACCATTGTAACTTCTATCCATTATTGTAACAAGATACCATATCATGGCTATATTATATTAACATCATCACCAAATCATTTTTCATCCTATTAAGATTATAACTTTATAATGATATTTATTACATTATTGGTTAAAATGAAAAACTGACCCTCTAACTTTATTTAGATTTCATTTCAGTCCTCTAACTTTACTTTTTTTCATTTCAGTCTTCTAAGTTTTAAATTTATTCAATTAAGGTATTTTCGTTAACTTTTGTTAAAATTTTTTGAAAAAAAAAATCTGGAAAATATTTTTCAATCATTAATTGAATTTTTTTTTTAATTTAAAAATTTTGAAGAAAAATTTATAAAATTGAAAAATTAATCACAACATATAACAAATGTTGATGGAAAAGTCTTAATTGAATAAACTTAAAAGTTAGAGTACGGAAATGAAATATGAAGAAACTTAGAGGGTCAGTTTTGCATTTTATCCTATATTATTTCATACCATCTTGTATTTCTTTTCACACCATTGCTATTATCATTGTCTAGCCACAAAGATTGAGACACACACCACTTCCTTATATAAAGTGTGCGAGAGTCAATTCCATGGATAAATATGTCATTATAGAATAGCTTCTTCTTCTTTTTTTATTGATACATCATTATTCGACATTTTTATTTCATAAATCTTTCGTTACTTTTCTCATTTATTGTCATCCTTATCACGGCTTTACTTTTCACACTAGTATCGGTATCATTATTATCATCATTGACTTAGCACCCACTTCCAATAATGTCCCTTGTTGTGGAAATTGTCATTTCCAAAAGT
This sequence comes from Quercus suber, assembly GCF_002906115.3. Taxonomy (NCBI): domain Eukaryota; kingdom Viridiplantae; phylum Streptophyta; class Magnoliopsida; order Fagales; family Fagaceae; genus Quercus; species Quercus suber. Next base: position 697,559 of record NW_027069721.1, on the reverse strand, counting down.
TCACATAAAATTCGAGGATGATATTTATAAAATAAGGATTGGTTTAAGAGTTATTTTTAAAAATATTTTATTGAGAGAATGATAAAATAATAAATGTTGTTGACAACTTTTATATTTCTCATAAAAGTGGTGTAAAACTTTTTTATTATGGTTTATTAATAATTGCCCTAAAAACATCTGTAAGGACCCGATTTGAACTCTTAGCCCAAAAGGTGTATGAACTCAAGCCCAAAAGGCACAAAATAATAAATTTGTAGAGAATGAGTTGGAAAACTGGGTTTTAGTGAATTAAGCAACAAGTCAATGGATTTGATGATAAAGGGAGAAAGATTATAGACGTCCTTTAAAGAAAACCGTCCTCGGCGAAGTCTAAGGAGACTGATTCTTCTATATTGCTTTTGAAGCGTTATTACAAGTTTGGTTCTAGATTGTTACAGTGTTCCTTTCTCCATTTTTTCTCCTCTCTTCCTTCAAGGGTTTCTTCCATTATATATCTCCTTTTTGATAATCTTGGCCTTCCACTTGTTGATCATCCAAGCCACCACTTGAGTGCCCGTCCCATCAGACACCCCTTCTGGCTTTCTGTGAGTTGTGGTAGTCAAGGCAGTATTGTTCAAGAGTCTTCTCTATATAAATGCGGTTAGAAAAGTAACTGTAGTGTATTAAATGTGGTGTTAACAGTTTTTTCTTAGGTATCTCCTAGCTTCTACTTTTTGGTACACTCGAGATGTACGTTCCTGTCACTAGAGTTTTCTAGAATGTCATTTTGATCAATGGGATTCATATCTGATCCGTGTTTAGCTTGTCCAAGAAGGTATTCTTCCTCAGATCATCTTTCCAATCATATCATGTTCATGAAGGTCTGAACTTGCACCCCTATCTACTGTTTAATCCTCCTCGGATCACCCATGTTCTCAACCAAGGCTCAAGACCTAATATAATTTTTGGACCTTTCACCCTATAATATCTGTTAATACGATCCTAATAAAATTCCCAATATAATTTCTTAAATTTAGTAATAAAATTACAAGCTGAAACAGGGAAAAATTGGAAAGACAAAACAAAAACAACAGGCGGGTGTGCCGCGTTTTTGGCTGTTTATCCAATGAGAAAGCAGTAATAATCTTTGATGAGTCACCATCCAGTTGGACCCGGCGATGACGTGGCAAGCTGTGAGGAATCGATCAAACTCAAAAGAATCTCTCTGAAAAAAAAAGAAAAAAAAAAAAGAAAAAAAAAAAAGAAGCAGCAGCAGCTCTAGTTTGGTGAGTGAGAGTCCGATCCTTCATTATTCTCTTTGTCTTCTTCTTTTCGATAGTCTATAGTATACACTAATAACACTATAGCTATATTAGCTAGTGAATCACCTACCCTGATCTAAATTCTACATAACAATTATTATACTTTATCCAATACTATGCTCTCAATTCTCTGAATTCTCCCTAATGGCGATGGAGGAAGACAACGAGAGCTGCGGTAGTCGACCTGTGCAGTCACCGCAACGACAGTCTCGGCAGCAGAAGCAGAAGTTGGAGGTGTACAACGAGGTGCTCAGTCGAATCCGGGATTTGAATTGCGAAGAGGCTAATCTTCTCGGCTTCGATGATCAGCTATGGCTTCACTTCAATCGTTTTACTTCTCGGTCTCTCTCTCTCTTGCCCTAGCTTTTTGTTTTTTTGTTTTTGTTTTTTTTTTGACTTTTTTGGACTTTTTTTTGTTGTTTTGCTAATCGATTCGCTATGTAACTGTGAATTAAGATTCTAGCTATTCATTTATTTAGCTATGGATTTCGTGTGTCTGTGAAAGAGAGAAAAGAATAGGAAATCAGATAGCCAAACAGTGTTTTTTTATTAATTAATTTTTTACCTGATATATATATATATAAATCAGTGAAACCTTTTCGGTTACTACAGTAATTGTTGTTGTTTGGACCTGTGAATTTACGTTGCTTAGTTTTATGTGTTTTAGTTTGTAAATTGAAAAGATTGCAAATGCGTTGTGTCTTTGTGTCTCTCTAACGTGTTCGAGGTATATCTGATTGTTGCGGGTGTAGATATGCGTTGGATGTGAATGTGGATAGGGCAGAGGATGTGCTGACTCACAAGAGATTACTGCAATTGGCAGAAGATCCTGCTAATCGACCCGCATTTGATGTTCGCCTAGTTCATGTAAACATGTTTGCATTTACTAGACTGTCTTTTTTCGGCTTTTTTTTTTTTTTTAATGAATAAACCGCAATGTGACTGGAAACATGACATTCATGATTCATAGGTGGTCTATCCTTAAAAACTTGATTGGTTTGGAGCAGATGGTATATGCCCGATTGCTATTTTATGAATCTTTACTTTGATGCAGGTTTACCCTATTGCAAATGGCAATTCTGTTGATTCTGTTAATTTGGATTCTTCAATGAAAGAAGATGCACAAAGTTCTTTTCATAATGGAAGCAGACTGACGTATGACTCATTGCATATTTTTAGCTGTATAACTGTGTTCCCCAGTCTTGTTCTACGCTCAATAATGCGTACATGATTTATTTTTGGGTTGTTCTTCCTCATCTTTAAGTACTTGTTATCTAATTTGTGATGTTTATTAAATTATGTTGTCATATCTCTCTCACTATGCGCATGTGCGCGTGTGTGGGTGTGTAAATCCCCCAGGATCCATCCGCCACCTACCTTTGGTTCATCTCCCAACCCTGAAGCACCTGCCATTCAAGGCAATAAAGATAATGTTGAGGATGAGGACAGTGCCATAAGTGTGACACCATACTTGTCTCGGTAAGAAATGGATGATTTTGATACTATGTAGAGCAGTTAGTAATACAGTGTAGATGATGCAAAGTTGCTTCCACATCTCCCTTCTCCCCCCTTTTTCATCACGTTGTTAAGGAATTTAGTTAGTTAAATTATTGCTATTATTATTTTTTAACTTCTTAAACAAAATAACATTGTGATCTATTCAACTAAGCTCAAAATCTTACATGCACATGAAACATGACTTCTGCTAATGCATGTGTGTGTGCGCGCGCGCACGCGCGAGAGAGAGAGAGAGAGAGAGAGAATCACTGGCAACGAGATATACTCAAAATTCCATAGGATCACCGATCATGAAAAGAATTTTCTTTGTGAATTCCTTTGTTGAGAAGCATCAAAGTACAACTTTTTGTAGCTTACTGGTGTCTCTTTTACTATGTTATGAATGCAGAGGTGGTAAGGCTCTCTCTTGTGGCCAGTTGTTATTTGTAATATATTGTTCTCCATCATAAAAATTGGCTGTTATAATTTTCTACTATTTTGTTGGATTTATTTTTATTTCACTTCTTTTGGAGTACTTACTTCTTTTATTCATAAGGCAATCTACTCTAGCTAAACAGTTTTATGCTACATACCATGAAGACGACTTTTTACAAATCAATTGATTTTAGTTTGTGTTTTTGTGTTCATTTCTACACAGTTTTAATCCACAGTTGTTAACCTCGTAGGCCTATGCACGAGATCACATTTTCAACAATTGACAAGCCCAAAACCCTAAACCAGGTACTTAATCGATGTGCATGGAATTTACCATCACGCGTTTTGTTATTATTGCTGGATGAAATGGTTGCATGGAATCCTCTCTCTCCACCAATTTACCAATAATGTTGATTACTATGCCAGTTAACATCATTACTTTCTGAGATTGGACTGAACATTATAGAAGCTCATGCTTTTTCCACCGGGGATGGATTCTCTCTGGATGTCTTTGTTGTTGATGGTTGGCCTCGTGAGGTATGGTCTTGTATTTGTGAGCATAACTAATCTGATTTACATGTGTCTTGGTGATCTGGTAAACATGATTAGTACCATATATCAGACATTGATATCTTGATTTACTTTAATGATAATTTCTCCCTTTCATTGTTGAAATTTTTGCTTGTGGAAATCTCATGTCTACATAGCTTGTTCCTCTGTTTTGCTGAGTAACATGTAATTGCTAATCTTTGGAACTTCATCTGTTAACTAAAGCTTTTTACGTGGCATCTAGATAGATTTAATTAGGGCTTAGATAAGGGTGCACAAAAATCTGTAAAATTCCCTTTTAAGTTGATCTCAATAGCTTCTTCATATTGTTCCCATTATTCAATCTTTATCCATCATACTTTTCTTCTTTTTTCTTTTTTCTTTTTTCTTGCTAATATTAGTATATATTTATAATTGATTCTTGTATTTCTTAGGATTTCATAACTTTCAAAAAGTTTCCATATGTTTCTTATATAGTTGTACTTTATTTATTGCTGCATCAAGCATTTTGCTTTCTTACTCAAACTTTATAATTTTCTTATTTGGTGCCAAACAAAAAGACATGTAAGTTTAACATAATACTTTTAGGGGAACTTGGAAAAGGCACTATTCAAAGAATTGGAATATAAGATCACAGTGGTACTAATAGGTGGCTTCAGATCTGCTGACCTTGTGGGATTTTCTTTCTAAGATTTTTTTTTTTTTTTCTTTTTGGGGTGGGGTGGGGGGGGGGGGAGTGGATTTGGTTAGTATTTTACATAATTTCATTTGGAATCAAAATCATCTTCTGCTTTGTCTCTTGTACATGATTGTTGAAATGTTTTTCATATTACATATCTTATTCCTTTGTTTCCAATTTTTTGGACTTATGTAATGTATTACATTGACAAAGATACTTCTTCTCTTGATTGAATTTGATTTGTTCTATTTCTAAAACATCCAGGTTGGAATACATTTTTAATGCTTTGAAAGATAATGGACAAATTAACTTTCTTTTTATCTTACTCCATCAGTATAATGCTTGATATATTTGCAATGTGTAACATTTAGGAAACCGAGGAGCTTAAAAGTGCATTAGAAAAAGAAATTTTAAAGTCTAAGGTAATTACCATCTTCACTACTTTTTTTAGTTTCCCATTTTGGAATAGGTACCAGTCAATGTGTGGAACGATTCTACATAATTTAGTTCACATGCTAACCCTTCACACGATACTCTGCAGGAGCAATATTGGTCCAAAGAGCATTCGGGTTATGCTACAGGTGGGCATAACCAGAGAACGCTTGAAACGTTGTCTAATTGCGTAGAAATACCGACTGATGGAACTGATGTCTGGGAAATTGATGTCAGGCAATTGCAAATGGGAAACAAAGTTGGATCCGGGTCATTTGGAGATCTGTAAGTTGCCTGTCTGAAAACTATTTTTAATTTTATATAGGTTTCAGCTGATTGTTTTTTTCCCCCTCTTTAAACAATTCTTCAGGTATAAAGGCACATATTTTAGTCAGGAAGTGGCTATCAAAATCCTCAAACCTGAGCGTGTCAATGCAGAGATGCTGAGAGAGTTTTCCCAGGAAGTTTATATAATGAGGTTGGTTTGAATACCTTCTCATAATTTTTAGTGGCACCTCATGCCCTTTTCAAATACTGACCTCTAAGCTTTATGCTGTTGTCAATGCATCCTTTAAGACCTGTGTGTGTGTGTGACCAACACTTTGATACTGAAAGAATTGCACTTTCCCTTATGGAGATTACCCTTTTTAGTCTTATTATGTGGAGAAAACAAAAATGCTATTTCCAAATGAGATAGTCTGATATTTAAATGCCACACTGGGGCCTCACCTTTGGATCTTGCTATATTCTTGCTTATTTTTTTTTTTTTTTTTTTTTTTTTTGAGGTAGTTTCTGGTCTCTGCTTGCATCTTTCTTTTGGAAGTTTCCTCCTTTTCTTGTAATGACTTATCCTAGTTTGCAGGAAAGTCCGTCACAAGAATGTCGTGCAATTCATAGGTGCATGTACACAGCCTCCAAACCTGTGCATTGTGACTGGTAAATCCACAAGAATCTTTAAGATCTATGAATGTATAATCAAGGCTCCCATTCTTTATCTTCTAGAGCTCATGATTGACACTGTAAATAGGTGCTCTCTTTCTCTTGATGAAATTGACACACAAAACCTCCTCTTCTTCTATAAAATGTATCAAGTATTTCATATTAATATTTGTAAGATGACTTGGCTTACTGATTTCAATTTTTTATTCTTAATGTTTGTGTTTTATCAGAATTCATGTCTAGAGGCAGTGTATACGACTTTCTGCATAAACATAGGGGTGTATTTAAGCTTCCATTTCTGCTCAAAGTAGCAATTGATGTTTCCAAGGGAATGAATTATTTGCACCAAAACAATATAATCCACAGGGACCTCAAGACTGCCAATCTTCTGATGGATGAAAACGAAGTAAGAGTATTTTATAAATCTGCACATGGTTGATTTTATCTGCCAATTAACATTTTTTATTCTTTTGTGTTTATAGAATCTACTTTTGAAGCATATCTTATTTGGTTGTGATACTCCATTATTGCCCCCCACCTCTCCCTTTATCCTTTATGATATTTTGTCATTCTAGTAAATGCCATCTGTATTCCTGGGTTTTCTTTCAAATCATAGAATGATAAATTGTAGCAACATGCTTGGTTTTTTTGTCCTAAAATCCTAGACCTTTCTGAACAGATCGTTAAGGTTGCTGATTTTGGAGTTGCCAGAGTGCAGACTCAATCTGGAGTGATGACAGCTGAAACTGGAACATACCGTTGGATGGCTCCTGAGGTATGGATCTTTTCAGATTCAGGCGTCAACTTACTTTCTTCTTCTTATTCTTGACATTACCACAAAATGCAACATAAATCTGGATACTCTGCTGCTTCTTGTTTTTTTGGCAAAAGTTCTTTTTTGCTTATTTCTCAACCTACTGAAATTATATTGCAATTGCAACCAACAATAGTTTCCATGTGCTAGAATATGTTTACAGCCATATCATTTTTGCTAACCCCATGATGAGATCATTCTGTCTTTGATAATCAAGTTCTATCTGTAGCTTTCATTATTCATAAGTGCATTTCCTAGCATTTTCTTACAGTGATATTTATGAGTGAGTGAAGGTTATTGAACATAAAGCATATGATCACAAGGCAGATGTTTTCAGTTTTGGAATAGTACTTTGGGAGCTTCTAACTGGAGAAGTAAGTCTTCCTTGCCTTTTGAATGAAAAAGGAAGCCCCTTTTTTTATTAACCAAAGGAACTTTTTATAATAATGACTTCCTTTCTCGATTCTTTACATTAACTTATGATGGCATAAATGCTCTCACTATAACCATATTTATGTTGTATTGCCAGCTCCCGTATTCCCTCTTAACCCCATTACAAGCAGCAGTCGGTGTGGTGCAAAAGGTATTTGTTGTTTACATTTCCAACATGAGGTATACCATAAACAATTTTGTTTTGTAGGTGATAAGTCTCTTTAACTGACATGGCTATCAGGGTATACGGCCTACAATCCCAAAAAACACTTACCCAAGACTTGCTGAACTGCTTGAGAGGTGCTGGCAGCAAGACGCAGCTCAGAGACCTAACTTCTCTGAAATCATAGAAATCCTTCAGCAGATAGCTGATGAGGTAACAGAAAGCGTTATATGTCTTTAAAATTGATGATACCAACAACAACAAAATAAAAACAAAAACTGTTCTTATGAAACCATTCTAAGTATGATGTGTTGAAGCAGGTTCAGAATGAAGGATGCAAGGATAAATCATCTGGTGGCTTTTTTTCAGCACTCAGAAAGGGCCATCATTGAAAGAGCAAGATGAGTAAAAATCTTTAACGCGCTACACATGACTTACTATATTGGTCTTTTCAATCATATGTACAATCTGCAATGTATAGTATTTTGACAAAGAATTCAACCTTGTTTTTTGTCTTGTAAATTAGCAGTTTATTGTTCCTTGTATTCCCCTTTTGTTCTTCTTCGATCTTCTCCCTCTTCATTCACCCAGCTGTTCTGTTGTACATGCCTTTGAATGTTTGCAGGCAAAATGCATTATTTGGTCCTTGACTTTTAGGATCAATCCATTTTGATCCTCAAAAAATAATGGGTAGGATCGTGTGAAATATTTTTGAATAAATTAATAACCCATATTTAAGAATCATTGGTCAATTCAAGTTTTTAACATGATGAATTAATCTTAACAATTTTATAGTCAAACAAGGACTAAATTGACAAGAATAATTTTTTGAAGGACCAAAAAGTTGAAGAGCAAAAGGTGCTCTATGCCATGTTCGCAGGGAAAAAAAAAGGTTGGAAAATTGGCCAACGTGTTTGTATCAACCTTGTGGCAGCGCATTTGTCAAGCTAATTTTTTATTTTTTATACTGTAAATACCTATAAATGATTTCAACTTGCTGTTGAATGGTTACTACAAGATGGTGACATCTTAACGTAGTTAAAAACCACTTACAGCACAAGCAATTTTCAATCGTTTACATTGTTCAACTAACATTCTACTGGGAACTGTCAAGAGTCTTGTAGGTTAGTAGAGGATAAGCTGTGTTTGAATCAAGAGTCTTGTAGTTAAGTGGAGGATAAGCTCTGTTTTAATCGCTCTCCCTCTTGTAAGCAAAAAACAAAATAAACAAACACTGACCAGCTAGTAGATGAAAAGCTACGTAGAAATTGTTATTAATTGAATACTTGGGAAAAAAATAACAAAAGGCCCAAGGTGTAAAAAATCATTTGCGATAGTGGACTTTCCAAAATATCAAGCACATATAGGGATTCTTCCGTTAAGCTAATAAAGCTTCAGTGCCGCAATAATAGTCATGATCATGAGCAAGGTTTAGGTCTAGTGTTCCAATGTATTAGCCATCAAAACACCTCATTACTGTTAAGGAGCTGTCGTGCTCGAACTCTAACCTGCAATTGAGCAAGTGCGTGCATGCAATGCAGGGCTATACGTGCCTGTTTCCTCACACATACCCCACGAACCACTGCTTGCAGCTTCACCAGGCTCTTGAGTGCTCGAGATGCCCGCCGTGCCTATAAAATTTTGAAATCAACAAAAACCCTTAAGAGTCGGATCATTACAAATTTTCATGGTAAACCGTTTATTAACAATGCATTATTGTTACTAGGAAATGTTTTTGTTATGGGTTGGATGAAGTACAAGATGGCCCCTGAAAGATGTTTGGATCTTGATGGCTGCAATATCTTCTTTGGTTAAATCTTTCTTCTTGGATAACTGTATTGAGCAAGCTGCACCATTGGCGTTTTCAAAATTGATTGTTTCTTCTGGTACAATTTTTTCATCAGTGGAGCTTCTTGCACAAGTGTTGGTATGTGATAAAATGATATCCCTATGTGGTGTTTTCCGAAACTCTCTCCGAACTATGTTGAACCAATTTTGGGACATCTGTGCTGTTCTACTCGGGTTTTCCTTCTTTCTAGAGCTTGATACCAAGCTATTAAGTGACAAAAATCCTCGTCTTGCCTGCCAAATATCATTGTTGGTTTACATGCCAAATCATTATTAATAAATAAAATGTCTAAAGAAAAAGCAGTGTTGGATAATGTACCCGATGGCCTCGAAAAATTGCTTGGATCTTGATGGCTGCAACATTTTCTTTGGTTAAATCTTTCCTTTGGGATGATGGTGCCGATGAAACTGCACCTATGAGATCTTTAAAATTGGTGATTTCTTGGGATAATGGTGTTGATGAAGCTACATCTTTGGGATCTTCAAAATGGGTGCTTTCTTTTTTAACAATTGTTGCACCACTAGAATTTTCAAAATTGGTGCTTTCTTGGGATGTTGGTGCTGATGAAGCTGCACTTGTGCTTTCATTTTTAACAATTTGTGCACCACTGGTATCTTCAAAGTTAGAACTCTCTTTCTTAACAATTGCTTCTTCTGTGAAATTGTTTGGAGTGGTGTTAGCATGGGGAGAAATTGTCTCTCTATGAGATCTTTTGCGAAACCTTCTTTGCACTATGTTGAAGTAATTTTGAGTCTTTCTTACTCTTTCCTTTTCTGAGCTCGTTACAATGCTCTCACTTGCTTGTAATATTTGTCTTGCCTGTTCAAAGAAAATCATTGTCTTTTATGGCAAGTTATCATCAAGAAATAAAATGTCTAAAAAATATACGAGGGGTTGAACAACATACGCGATGACCTCGAAAAATTGCTTGGATCTTGATGGCTGCAATATCTTCTTTAGTTAAATCATTCCTTTGGAATGGTGGTATTGATGAAGTTGCACCATTGAGATCTTCAAAATTAGTTGCTTCTTTTTCAACAATTGCTTCTTCCATAGAACTACTTGGACCGGTGTTGGCATGAGGAGAAATTTTATCTTTATGAGATCTTTTGTGCAACCTTATTTGGACTCCGTTGAAGCAATTTTGGTGCTTTCCCATTCTTTTCTTTTTGGAACTTGTTGCAATGTTCTTATGTGCTCGAAATGTTTGTCTTACCTGTTCAAAAATCATTGTCAGTCCTAATCATTATCACCAAATAAAATGTTAAAAATTGCAATGAGTTGGATAACATACACGATGGCCTTGAAAAGTTGCTTGGATCTTGATGGCTGCAACATCTTCTTTGGTTGAATCTTTCATTTGGGGTGATGATGAAGATGAAGCTGCACTATTGGGGTCTTCAAACTTGATAGTTTCTTCTTGATCAATTGATTTTTCAGTGGAATTGTTTGGACTGGTATGGGTTTGGGGAGAAGTAATATCTCTTTGTGATCTTTTACGAAACTTTCTTTGGACTCTGCTGAAATACTTTTGTGACATTCCGGTTTCCTTCTTTTTTGAGCTCTTTTCAATGCTCTCACGTGCTCTATGTGATTTTCTTACCTGTTCAAGTTTAAAATCATACAAATCCAAATAAATATCACTATTAGTTTATATTCAAAATAATTTTAAGAAAAATTTTTTTTGGAAGGAAATATAATTGAATAGATTATGTACAAGATGGCCCCTGAAAAATGATTGGATCTTGATTGCAGCAATGTCTTCTTTGGTTAAATCTTTCTTTTGGAATAATTGTGTTGATGAAGCTGAACTATTGGGCTCTTCAGATATATAGGTGGTTTCTTCTGTAACATTTATTTCTTCAATGGATCCACTTGGACTAGCGTTGGTTTGAGATGATTTGCCAAACTTTGATTGGACTATTTTGAAGCAATTTTTGGGCATTCCCATTCTTTTTTTTCCTAACCTTTTTACCTTGGTCTTAGGTGCTCGAAATGCCTTTCTTGCCTGTTAAAGTTTGAGATCATCAAAACCCAAATAACACAGTTAGTTTACAAGCCAATTCATCTATTAAAAAAATTATAATAAATAAATAAATGTAAAGTTGAAAAAAAGTACAAGATAGCCTCTAAAAAACGATTGAATTTTGATGGCTTTAACATCTTCTTTGGTTAAATCCTTCTTTTGTGATGATGAAGGTGTTGGTGAAGCTGCAATATCTTCTTCAAAGTTGGCTGTTTCTTCCCTAACCATGGCTTCTTCACTAGAACTTGTATTGGAAAGATTGGTATCTGTGTGAGATGATTTGTGGAACTTTTTTAGGACCATGTTGAAGAGGTTTTTGGATATGGCCATTGTTGTTGTATCTGTCTTCTTATTCTTTGTTGGTTGAGCTTGTTTGGTTTAATATTTTCTTCATTCCAAACCTTAAGAAGAGGTCACTTGGAGGTAGGCAAAGTGCGCAGCATGTTTGCTTTGTGAGTGAGAGTGAGAGAGTGGCTTTTGTTGCATAATATCTGTCAGACGCCTGAGAACGTGTCAGGATGAATTTCTTTGCAACATGTTGATGTTGTATGCTGAGTTTGTACTTTGAAGCTTTCAACTTCAAGGCCTAGCCAGCTGATATTTGCAACTGGGACAACAACAGAAGATTCTTAGAAGGAATAAAAAAAAAAGGTTTAATAAGCTGAAATGTTGTTCCATGAAGATTGTGGAAGATTCTTGGTGCACTATAAGGTTAAAATAAAAAGAAGTGAGGCAGAAAATTTATATTCAGAGTTATGTCGAGATTGGTAATTAGAGGTAACAGACCTGTCTTTTCCTTCCCTATTTCCAGCTAAGCTTCTTATAACTTTCAAGAAAAATTACAATTTAACTCATAAATTATCTCTACCATAATTTAGTCCACAAACTTTCTATTTGACTTTACCAAATTTGTTTACAAACATGCAATTGTTATACTTGACTTCCTAAGATTTCAATTGAAATAAAATTTGTAGGGTTCTTTCCTAAAAATAGAACCCTTAACAATTTCATTTTAACCAAAAACAAGTTAAAATGTAAGAATTGCAACGATTTGTGGGACTAATTTCTAATTATAGACCAAACTTTAAGGGGCAAAGAGAAATAGTCATAGCCTAAAGGCTTTATTAAGTTATTATTATTATAGTGCTGGGATTTACAAACCTTATATTGCATTTGGCCAAATTGTATTTAGTATTTGTAATCGTTAAAACTAAAACAAAACAAACTTAGTATATGACAGCGTAGGCATATATTGTATTTAGAACGGGACGGGAAAGAAACTAATTTTTATTTACGATTTATTAAGGTGATAAGTTATAATTGGAATAACAAAAATATACTATTGGCACCATTTTTATTACACACTCATCATACCAAATCATGTCAATGAAAAAAATTGACTTTTAGAATGATTAGGGACAGAGTAGCCTAAATCAATTTTGTTTAGTAATGCCAGTTTGTTTATCTATTTATATAATATCTAAAAGTTGAAACATAGTATTTATTATTGCTACGTTTTTTTTTTTTTTTTTGGGTTAAGGGGAATTATTGCTAGGTTTTTATTGAGCCATATCACTAGAGCATTTCAGTCTACTTTGGTCCATTCAATCTACTTTTGTGTCCAATTCAGTCCATTTCTTATTCATTTCATTTGGTACATTGTGGTCCATTTCGGTCTAATTGGTCCAATTCAGTCCAATTTGAACCATTTTAGAGAATAAACCATTTGTAAGGAGCACTAAAAACAAATTCCAATCACACGTTACATTATTTACAAAATATCTCGTCTTATATAATAATTGAATATAAAATGCGTTAAGTTTTCTTGGGAAAAAAATCTTGCAACATTTAGGGTATAATTGTTGAAAACATTATAGCAAAATAATTTTTAAATGTGTAAATAGTGCCGTGAGACCCAATTTAAAATTTTTTTTTGCTGAAATCCATACTTGCAGGTCTCATGAACAATGCACGGGACAAAAAAAAAATGCAAACACGCGTCTGCTTTCCTTTTCAGTGCAATCCCAACCCAGACTTAGAACAGTTTCAAATACAAAATAAAAATAGATTAATCTAGAAAATCTAATATATTGTATTATACTTTATTTAAAAGTAATCACATCATTTTAAAAAGAGTATGAAACTAACACTTATAAATCTCATTTACTATTTTATTTTTTACTTAAAAAAAAAAAAAAAAACAAATTATAAATTTTTTTCGCTCATCGAGCGGGTCTACCATTGGTTCTCTATAAAACTCCATCTCTCACTTTACAAGTTTGTTTAGTAATGCCTCCGCTGGAAGACATTATGGAAAAGGTCTTCTTATTAATGCAACATTTATTTCCGTAACGACTCTTCATTTCGACTTTACAAGTTCCTTTTCTTAATTGGAAGTTTTTATATGCCGAGTAGACAAGCTATTGATCCTAGAGCATGGTAAATTGAAAAGCAAAATTTATCTCAACCCGACAAGGGACAACTAATTGTGAAGCTATGAAATTTAAAGATTTACTTGAATGGGTTTTGAAGTTCAATTAGCAGCTTTTGGTATTTCAACCGAGACATTTAGAGTCCAAAATTTCAAGCAAAATGGAGAGTCCATTTGTCACCTAAACAATTGTTGCAATACGTCGATGTCACTTTTTAAGTGTCCTTAAAGCATAAGAAAAAGAGGTTGAGGATTAGTAGTCATAACCTAGCTATAAGCATAAAACACTAGCATAAAGCAATGAGCTAGTTGTTCATAACTGCAAATGTAAATTAAAAATTGGTTCGGCTTGAGGATCATCTTCAATGAAAGATCTAACGGTTTAATCAAAGTGCAAGCAGGGATCAAATTCATTTGGCATATTTTGTGTTGCTATAGATCATACATGGACTTTATTTTTCATTATAATTTTTTTTGTAATACTGTACACACATTGTTTTTGCCAGGGTCTCCTTTGAAATGACACTGGTAATTATTTTATTGTACATCACCTTTATCTTCCTAAAATTTATTATATCGATAGGTGAGGATTCTATGAGCAAGCTTCACAATTCTGTTGGAAGTCCATTCTGTGTCCAGGCAGCATATCCACCAGCAATGTCAGTGATGCCAGTAAAACCCTGCAGTATAGGGTAAAGTTCTTATCAGCTTTGTTTAATTATTTGTGCACAAGGATTTGTGGAATGAAAGCCATTCAGATGCATTTTTCAAACACAATGCATCGCATCATTTTGAACTATCAATATGGTCAAAACTAACATATAAATTTTATGCTTGTTCATGTGATAGACTATTAGCACAAGCCAAAAGCAATAAATGGTGCATCTGATAAATTCTTGCATCAAAGCTCACCTTGAATCCTTGACACTTGAAGACCTCATTCACAAAACCAATTTACTAATACAAGAAACAATACAAAATCGATGCCTTGGGCAGTAGTTGTGCTCTAGGAATCCCCTTCAGAGTTGTGCAAGACAGACTACCCCCAACAGGTCCTCAAGTTTTCATATCCTTATAGTATGATTCCTAGATCACAACTACTGCCCAAGTGGGATTTCTTCATTATAAAGAAATGCAAGAACCCCAATCTTTTAAGCCCAAAATTGACACCAGTTTAATAATTAGGAAATCAATATGGAAATTTTTCAAGATAATCCTCAAAATGGCCAGCAACCCAAACTGAACAGCCAGTTCCAATAAAATTTTACATATTTTATTTATGGAAGATAATATATAATAGAACTAGTTACAAAATGGCAAACTGTTTTTCATGCTCTTTATACTCCATTAGCTGGTCGAGTTGACAGACTCTTTTAAGAATTCATTCTGCAATTTTAGAAGATAATAAGACAAATATTTGCCACTTTATGTTAAAAGAGAAGGAGATATTAAACAAACCAATAGTTCAATAAGTTATTCACAAACAACTTAGTTTTTACCTACAAGAAATGCCTTTAGCCGAAAGCTTCTAAAATTATTAGGTAACATATAACCAACTTGCTAGTTGATAATGATTCTCAACCATAATATTTTCCTTATTTTAAAATCAAATAACCATAAATAATTGCTTAAGAATCAATTCAAGCTTGATGTGCTTACTGCAGCTAATAGTTCAGTGGCAGCCATAAGCGACCTTTTTCCAAGCTGGCAGCCCTGTAAAGCAAGGAAATTTTTTAAGCACATGAGAAGGGCTGCAATAAACAAATTAATGAAAACAGTGGATGATTATTAATTTTAAACTTGTAGCTAGGCAAATAAAGGAAGTTCTAAGGACAAGGGAAACTAACCACAATAATTTCATCATATTTCCCAAAGTGTGATGATACTTCTGCCCGAAAGTTGGGGTTCTTTACCATCCCTACATTGACAAACAAAATTACATAAGAACTATTTGGAAGAAGAAGAAAATGCACAGTAGGTGTAAAAGAAAGGAAAGTATATGTTAGAATAATATAATAATGGTTAAATGATTAAATCATTGTTTCCTAACACAACATACTTAATCTATTACCCAAGAAGGACATGAAAATCTGTTCAAGTCCATAAATAAATTGGCAAAGTCAATGAATGATAAAAGAACCTGATCCAACTCTGTACATGTAAGGGACGTTAATAGCCCCAGAGGCATGTCCTGCACTGAACTCTTCAGGAGTCCTACATACACAATAAAACCACCAAGGCACAGATTAGTTAACATTCACCAAGTTCCTTTCTTGTCCTGTTAAGGCTCTCTCTCATTTCCATTTGAAATTGATCAATTTCAAATCTAAAAATGTATTCAGTGTCGTCTTTTTAAATTACGTGACATTCTATGTATACTTTGAAATTGAGAGCATCCAATTCCTTAACCAAGAAAATTTTGCTTCTGAAAATGAAAACACTTGCAAAAAAACACTACCTGACATCCAAATACCGGTGTCCAGCTTGAAGTAACTCGAGGGCCACACGGACTGGCACTGAAGTTGGAACTCCGGTGGCCTCTAAGTTTCCTCTCAGAGCAGCCTTTGAACTTCTGAGTTCCACATGACCAACAAAGACAAATTAATTTTGATCATCATGAAATGAAATCATCAAAACTCAAAAGTTCTAAAAGAAAACATGGGCTTGTGTAATTGCCTATAATATTCATACACGTACCTGAAGTTGGAAATCAAATTTTGCTTGTTGTAGCAAATAATGCTACATCTCCTTGTATTTGTTTTTGGTGACAATATACACCTACAAGCAATGGATATATAATCGTATCAAATTATTGAAACAGAGAGAGAGAGAGAGTGAGGGACCAACAACAATGGAATGTAAAATAAAAGTAACCTTTGATTGAGGTTCAAGGGGCAATGAACTGGTGGAAGTAAAGAGCCAGTGAAGCAAGCAGAGGAAACAAACAACTTCGCCACCATTTTCTTAATAATTCTTCGTATATTTTTGGGTTTTATTTATCCTTTGCTATCTGGGATTTGCGCGTGACTGTGTAAGTGTAAGGTAGGTAAGTAAGGATGGTTGGTGGTTAAGGTGTTATTTTATAGTTGATGGGTGTATTGGCAGGGATGAGCATGCATGGCTGCCACGCCATCATTTGCTGTAGTTTGTGATCCACTGATTCCTTTTCTGATTTCTGATAATCCAAACAAAAAGGGCAAAAAGAAATACCAGCTCCAATTTGTTCGAGAATAATTTATTTAGGATTTTGCTTAAAAAAATTTGTTAAAAATATGTTAAAATATATTTATATTTTGAAAATTTTAAAAAAATAGAAAATATAATATAAAAAAAAGTAAGATTTTAAAAAATAATATATAAAAATTAAAAGCTAAAATTTATGCCAAACAAACCCTGGAGCCTTCAAAAGAAAAATGTGTTACCAATTATTTATTTAAAAAAAATAAATTTATATTTATTAATTGTTAAACCAATCAATTATATATATATATATATATTTTTTTTTAATTTAATAAATATAGATTTTTTTTTTTAATTTCCAACCCAATTTCATTACTGGTTATATTAAATTGTAAGCTTTATATTACCATATATGTTATTATAAAAACTTACATATTGGTGTAATAAAAATAAAATTTGTATTACAATGTTACATAAACATCATAATAAATAAATATATACTTGATTTTTTTTTTTTTTTAAGGTAGATGACACATTAGATCTAAAGGTTTTTAAGGAGAAGTTCCAAAATAAAAAAAGTTTTTAAGGAGAAAAAATTGAAATATCCTATCATCACGCAATCCGAAAAAGGAATCAAAATTTGGGGTGTCCATGTCACATTGTCATGTTGATGGTGGCATTTGGCACACAAACATTTGCTTGGATAAGTTTGAACCGAGAAAGAAACCAAGGTTTTTATCTTCTTAGTATTATTATCTAGTATCTACTACACGTTTCTCTATGTATGGTTGACTCCATTACACGTGGCAACCTACCAACACCTTCTCTGTCAAGGCATCAATGGATCAATGATTAAGACTATGAGGTTAGGAGATGAGGGACCTGAGACTGGATCTTGTCAACGTTAAAAGGAAAATCTATTCGGGTTTTGGTAGGATGGTAAAAGAGCAATAATAATTGAATGACCTTCACAAACTCTAATAAGAATAATAAGATAGTAAATTTCTTTTTTTTTTTCAATAGTGAACCTCACCAATTATGTTCAATGATATTAATAGTAATTTTCTTGTAAAAGTGATATTATATTAATTATAGTGATTTCTTTTTCTTTCTTCTTTTTGATGAATAGGAAATTTTATTGACAAACATAAAAATATAGAGGCTAAGCAACAAATACAACATAGAGTTGCTCTAAATTAATTACATCCATAAAAAGGTTAGGAGTATAATCTGAACAAAATAACTAGACAAATTTTTTCTAAGGCACTAAGAAGTTAGTATATAGGTTGCTTTGTTTGATTCTCTCGAGCTCGACTTAAAAACAAATTGCTAGTCACAGGATGCTCAAAAAAGAGTATCGGCATATATGGTTGAGATTCTCCAAAATCATGACATTAGTAGGGGCTTTAAGAGCTTCAATGTAAGTTTTTTCAGGATTATTTGAAGATTTTTATCTGGGAAAAAAATCTTCAAATTTGCTACTCTAAACTGTTTAGAGTAGCAAATTTGATATAATATTTAATTAGCGTGTAAAAGTTTGTTCAAGTATTCAAAATCACAGTGTGTACAAGCAGTACAACAAGACATTTGGGATTATAAAGCTTGGAGTCCACAGCCTAGTGAAGTTCATTGCAGTATCAATTTGCCCCAATAAACTTTGTTATCCAAGTATCAGTAAGAAAATACTATACGTATTGATGGATACAGTACACGAAATTGACTACCTTGATTGGTAGGAAATACTTGGGCCGTTTTGATCCAAAAGAGAGCCCAATTTATAAATTTCGATCAGTCTCCCTGAAAAGGTTGAGCCCAAGTAATCTTGGGCCAACAATGGGCTTTTATTTACATTGTAATTTTAGACTTGGGCCTATCCCTACCCCAAAAAAAAAAAAAAAAAAAAAAAAAAAATTTTTCAGTGAGAGAGATTGAGCTAGCGATTCGTGAACTCAAAGAAGTGGAACTTGATAATGGCGAGCTTGGTGAGCTTCTCGTCTCCTTCTTCGTTCGTGTCTCGCTCTCGTTACGATTATTTCTCGCAAAGCCAAGGCAGAATTGATTTTGTCAAGAACGGTTGGAGTCTCGGTCCGAGTCCGAGACCAGTAGTGCTTTCCGTGAATTGCTTATCTCCGGGACCGGGTCAAGATTCTGAATCTGAACCTGAAACGACGGCGTCTGCGATTGCTACCAATTGGACTGACAAATTGTGTGCGGGGCTCGGAGGGTTAGGGTTTGTAGAGACGACGTACTTGACGTACCTCAAGCTCACCAATTCCGATGCCTTTTGCCCTATCGGAGGTGGCAGTTGCGGCGACATTCTCAACAGTGATTACGCCGTCGTTTTTGGTATTCATTCTAAACCGTTTCAGTTATTTATTAGTGTGCAATAAAACACTGGGGGTCTTTCCATTTTGGAAATAGAAGTCTATCTAAGTGAATGTACTTGCCCTGTGTCTAAATCAAAACTAGGCTTCTTGACATCTCATGCAGCGACAAGGGAAAGAAGAGGAGATAAACAAATAGAAGCTGCCATTTCGCTAAATCTTCGCATAGCATTTCCAAATAAGTACCAAAAAAAAAAAAACTCCATTATAGCTCCAATAGCACTTGGTTGCAATGGTGTTTTATTAAGAGAAAAAAGGAAAAAGAAAAGATGGAAACAGAAAAGAAAATGAAGCCAACAGAACATGCTCATGTAAGAAACAAAGATGCGGTAATAATCTGTAAATAGAAACCATTACCTTGAAGAAATAGGTTGAGAAGTACTGTACGATGTGTTTAGGGTAACAAATACCAAGCTAGCTATACATAGCTGTAAACCAACCACTTTTTGTATCTCTTCCAACCCAAGATCCTACAAAACAACCCCAGAAACATCTTATTATACTAAGAACCANAAAAAAAAAAAAAACTCCATTATAGCTCCAATAGCACTTGGTTGCAATGGTGTTTTATTAAGAGAAAAAAGGAAAAAGAAAAGATGGAAACAGAAAAGAAAATGAAGCCAACAGAACATGCTCATGTAAGAAACAAAGATGCGGTAATAATCTGTAAATAGAAACCATTACCTTGAAGAAATAGGTTGAGAAGTACTGTACGATGTGTTTAGGGTAACAAATACCAAGCTAGCTATACATAGCTGTAAACCAACCACTTTTTGTATCTCTTCCAACCCAAGATCCTACAAAACAACCCCAGAAACATCTTATTATACTAAAGAACCAATTACAGCAATTTCAGCAACCGAGGATAGAAAAGAAAACAAAAAGCTCACCCTTAAACTGATGAAAAATAAGCTGAACGACAACAAAGCTGACATTAGACAGTATGAGCATGATGCTCCCGAAAATTTTGTTCCTAGAATGTACAAAAAATATGCACTGGCAGCCGCCATGGAGGTAGTACTTCCAAGTATAATCAAACGACCCGTAGGTTCATCCATTCCAAAGGGCAAGTTCTTTCTACTCAACTGTAGACCCAGTGATGCAACTAACCCATATGCAACCATCCCTATAAGTGGAAGAGGAACACCTGGCAAATGCAAAAGCATTGAAATTGAAACCCTCTGTCAAACACATAACCTGCAATGTATTTCGTATAACAATATTCCAGTCAAATAAAACATTTCTGCATTGTACAAAATGAAATTGCTATGACTGGAAGTACTTACACACACACACACACACACACACAAGAAAAAGAAGAAGCAAAGAATTAGAATATATTTGATAATCGAGATAGTATAAATATATCGATCTGTTCATAAACAGCTCAAATGCAACTTGTAGAAAAACTTGTTTATGTTAGTATATTTAGCAAACAAGCCAAGCCTTCGTGAATAAGCTCATAAATATAAGGCATGATTTAAATACATATAACATTATAAGTTAATTTTTTTACATGTATAAAAGGTACTTCAATAGACCTGAGATTAGATGGTGTAAGTTTGTAAATACGTCATAAGATACCCAACTATTATTTATAATTTATAGATAATATAAATAGTGAATTTTGTGGTACAAGGATTATGAATCAAATTTTATAAGTTCATAAAAGAAATCAATTCTATCTTATTAACTCAAATATTATAATTTGGTTATTAATTGTTAGCATAAATTTGTGAAAAGATAAATTTTTTTAAGTCCTGTTGTTTACTATTACATAGGAAAGGAATGAGTTAATTAACTAGCTCATGAACAAACTCAATCTTGTACGAAAATAAAACGAACCAAGCTTGAATATATATAAGCTAGTTTAGTGATGAAGTCGAGCTTGGCTCGTGTTCAAAATAAAATTAAATACTCAGCTCGTCTACAGCTCTAAATAGAGACAATTCACAAGCTCTAGAGTAATGATCAGAGAACAGAAAAAGGTAAACAAAGTCAATATGCTAAAATCAATTACACTAAATTCCTTTCCCTATTCGCAAGAAAGCATTAAAACTTGCTTTAAATAATAATAATAATAAAAATAAAGAAGCTCATTTTTAACAAATTTCTATTACAAAGTACTTCTTAATTTTGAAATTAAAAAAAAAAAAAAAACCCCCCCCTTCTCCTTTAATTTCAACGGAGATTGTGCTGCAAAAATCGTGTTCTATTACTATACTAATTATAATCAAAGTTTTTCTTCGGTACAGATGTAGAAGTTCTATTTTTGTCAGTGAAAATTTAAAAATTTCCTCATTTTGTCCTTCCATCCACCTCCATTGAGTTTTTTTGTCAGTCTCTAATGAAATTCATATTTTAGGGACAAAAATAGAACCTCAGCCTAGATTATATTTCAAGGGAAAAAAAAAAAAACCAGTTTCCTAAAATTTCGTCAAGGTTCTATTTTTGCCCTTTTATCTGACATGCTGGCAAAAATCTTAAGGAGAGTAAATAGAAGGAAAAAATGTAAAACATTTTTAATTTTCAAGGATGGAAACACATTTTATATATATATATATATATATATATTTAAAGGATAAAAAGAGAAGTTGGCTGTATTTGAAGGATGAAAAGAATATTTTAACCCTTATTTTATGAGGCACACATGTAATTCTAGTTAAACCAATGATTTATTTTTTAAAAGGTCTCGTCATTGGAAATCTAGAGTGAATACTCTTTTTTGGTAATTGATATTTGATAAGATACATGGGCAACTGGTGGATCTTGAACCTATGGCCTCAATCTCCACATTGATCTTACAAGAAATCTAACTCACTTGGTTAGATAATTGACTATTATTAATTTCAATGAATTAATATGCTTTGTCCCTCTTTTCTTTTTCTTTTCTCTTTTTTTTTTTCCACAAGGAATTACTTATCTTAATCTTTTTTCTCTTTTCCTGTTTCATGTCTATATCAGCAGCTTGGCTGAAATTGACCTGCCATACTTTACAACAGAGATCACGACTACTTCAAGTCCTTTTGCGGTTTCTCTTGCAAAGCATCTGAACTCCATAGGAGCTAAAATGTATGGGGCTTTCTGGTGTTCACATTGTTTAGAACAAAAACAGGTACATTTACCTTTACAGGTTTTTTGTTTTTTTTTTTAGAGGCGGGAAGGGTTTTGTTCAAGTTGAAACATAGAACTTGGTGTAGGATAATGTTTATAAATAGGAAGGTTTCCTCTTCAGCCTCTCTATCAAGTATTCCAAAATTTTGAAAGGATTTCTCAAGACATGCAATGTAGATGATTAGTGTTGGTTTTAAGAGTCCAAAAAGGATTGCTGATAGTTTTGACAAGTCCTCATAGTGGCTGCATGAACCTTTGCAGTCCGCACATGCAACATTAACTGCTATTGAGAAAAATATTACTTAAAAAATTTGTTGAAATTTTCATTTGGATATATGTAATCCACTGGACATCTTTGAAATCCTTGCTTGATTATGATCTCTTCAAATTTCATATTGTAACGTTGTAAAATTTTTTATTCAAGTAGAGAGAACAAAAAAAAGTAGAGGAAGACGAAAAATATCATTAATATAAGTTAAAAAAAATGACATGTTAATTAAGGAAGTAACAGCAATTATGACTTTCAATGGCATAAAATAACGAAAAATAGTACATGTGGTAGACCTTGACTAGTTTGTTGAGGATCATAGCCAACCCCAAATTTAGGAACTGATGCTTACTTGGTGGTTGGTGGTGTTGTAACATTGTAAAATTAAGAACCAAGCAGCTAATTTTCTGGAGTCTGTAAATTTGCATTGGTTGAGTACCTAGATTTGCACAGCATCAGCGTGATTGATGCATGTTTATTCCATCATGACATTCATTTTCCCTCTCCTACCAACCATCCTTGGTGCAGGATACTGTTCCATCAAGATGTCTTTCCTTGCTTGAGTGAACTACATTGAGCTCAAGTACCCACCATTTGAGTAAGGGTAGCTGATTGGAGTTCATTTTAGATTAATGACAGATTAGCAGATTTAGGGTTTTATGATTATTTTAAGGAAGAACTTGGAATAAAATGTTTACAGAAAAGGTATCCAAATTGTCTTCCCCCAGTCAGTTCAACATGCCTTTCATTTCATCGAAATAGTTTATCATCCTGACCTCCTATTTTAATTATGATATGTCACTTATATTACTGTGTCTTTTGTACAGACGTTTGGGCAGGAGGCAGCGAAGCTGTTGGACTATGTGGAGTGCTTCCCTGATGGATATAGGAAAGGAACAAAAATGGCCAAGGCATGTACAGATGCTAAAATTGAAGGTTTCCCAATGTGGGAGATTAATGGTCAGGTAAGGAAGCCTTTTTTTCCCCCTCTGGTAATTAATTCATATGGCCTTAACAAGAGAAATGATATTAATAATGAAGAAAGCAGCAGTAATTCCCTATGGTAGTCATTTTTCAATAACAAATGATGCTATAGGTTCTCAGCATTCCAAGCTCTTTCTCTTGAATAGGCGCAAGAATACAAGGATTCATGTGCCATAAAATTACATCTCTCTTAAATTTCATTTTCTCAGCAAAACAGATACTTCTTTGTAGGTTTTGAGTGGCGAACAAGAATTGTCAGAGCTGGCACGGATTTCCGGGTTCAAGTATAATGAATTTAGTCAGCTCACTTAGATCAACGTATTTTTGTAGTATTGTAGCACATGTACAGCTTATAGATGACATCCTCGTCACTCATTGATTACAACCTTTGGGTCTCTTGTAACTGTTGTTTCTTACAAATTCTGTACAAAAAGAAGCAAGGAGAGGTATAGGTGTCTGAGAACACATCCTTAATTCACAACATTTTGGGGACTTTTGTTAATGAAAATGGCCTAAAAAAGGTGACTAATTTATGTGTATATTTCCTTTTGGTTTCTCTACTTCTTTTGAAATCCTAGAACATCTTCAATCACTAATAGGTCAAATGCTTTTCATTTTTTATTTAAGAAATGAGAACATAAATGATGGTCTTCGATGTTTGATACTGGAAAAACTGGATTCAATGCAAAATATCTTTGAGGGTTGCAATATGTTAGTGCCACTCTCTCCTTAAGAAACGAATTTTTTAGGTAAATATTTTGCGCTATGTTTTTTTATTTTACGTTCATTGAAAAGCTTTACTACAAACAAATTCGTAACGGAGTCTGAGTTAATTCATAATGACCTCAATTTTTTCGAAATATCTTGGTCATCACAATCCGGGCCTCTTGAATAGCAAAAATTGAACTAGGAATTTTAGGGCTTTACCCCGGAGGGAGCCCTTCCAGAAATTCTCGAAGGCCTGAGCTGAACCCAGGCCTAAGAGGGGGTTTGGAAATAGTTTTCAACCAGCAATAGACGCGCCTCGGTTAGAACCTCACTAGCTGCGTCATTGCCCCAAGCGCAAAGATACCATCAATATTTCCTAAGCTTTGCTTTTATATCCAACTCGACCTCCCGTTATTTTCTTCGCTTTCGGTGTGGGACTTTGACTCAACATCAAAGCGGTTGCTGTTTAAAAGTCCCTACTAAATTCTCTCATCTTTTGATTATTCATCGTCAAGCGAATAGTTCAAAGTTCCAGTGTTACTGATCGTGTATGCCTTATATCCCAACCAATCAATGAACCAGATTGGTGCCCAAATTTGAATTGTCTTCGCACGCTTGGGCATGAGCATTTTCTAGGCTTCGTCGCTCCCAATCCCATCACTACATCAGTGTTGGACTTTTCATGGGCATTAAAATTACAAAAACCAACGGATTTAATTAATTTTTACATGCCTTGACCCACAATAAAATGTGAGTAGTTCTCATATCCCATTACTATTTTATGTATTTTCTTAATTAAAATATTCAGTTTTTATAATCATGTGAAATCTCTGACTTTTGAAAATAAAAATACATATATCCAATACATAAGAGACTTTCTTCTCATATTTAACTGTCAATAAGCTACTCCAAAATTAAAATAATACTACGCAAAATATATTACAGCCTTCTAGGCAATAATTTGCAAATTAAAGCATTAGACATATATAGACTAGTCATGATGGTTTGCCGACCAATATAAATTGTAAACCATAGAGCGTATTGTAATGTTGATCTAACTTTATGAAAATAAGAACATGGCCCAGCAATATATGGATGGTATTTGACTCGTTGTGTGCGTAGGATATCAAGAACGCAGTAGCCAAATAAAATACTCAATTACCTACCAACAAGCAATAAACTGATGCCTGATTGCATGAAGACAAATAAGCATTAAGCAATGAGGCTTCCTGTTTTGGAGTGAAAGTGAAGACACAAGCGGAGTGCGGAATTGCCCATTTCCTAGCAATTACTCGGAAATGGACAAGGAGGATCACAGGCCTTGAGTTTCTCTTTTGTTGGTGAGAGTGAGTGACCAAATAAATTCACAATCTTCTGATGACATGTTGTAATTAATTTTCTATAAATAAAAGTTATGTCAACAGTGAGACATTGTAAAATTGATGTTATAGACCAATTGCAATTTTTACCCTCAATAAGTTGAGATTTTTTTTCCTCTAATTTATTCAGTGCTGGGTTAATTGCTTAAATCTTGTATCTTTCTATTGGAGAGACTAAGAGATGTCAACTAACTTAAGGGTCATTGGTAGCACAAGTCTTATTTGTTCAGCCTTTTTAACATTTTTTTTTTAAATTTATATTTTGCATTTAGCCATGGTTAACATGGTTTTTCACATGTCATAATTTGATCACAATCATCTAATTTATGTTTTATAACTCAGAAAAGCCTTCTTAGTTTAGGCATTTTTTGAACTCACAACCTTTAAATAATATCAAATAGCATCCTCGAGATCACCTTCAAGTGAAATGTTTCCATTGAACAAAAAAAGGATAGTTATAGAAATTTAGAATCTAAGTGAGATAGAATATAATTGAGGATATTCTTAATTTAACCAAATATTTTGTAAATGTAAATTTATTTTTTGCATATAGAGAAGGCAATGTAACTGCTCATCTTTAAGTACAGTGAGCTGCCTTTTTTGTCTTGGAGTGGACTAGTGCCCATTCCTATAGTCTCAAATTGTCCTAGCTTTGGATAGAGATGGACTCAAGCCTAGTTCTTCTGATTGTTCTCTGATTTAGCTTGGTCAATAAAGTATTTATACATAATTTTTTTTTTTTTTGATAACTGCCTTAAAAGTTAAAAGATAAAAACTGAAATATTAAATCAAATTGTATATTTATATTTATTTAGGGTCTGTTTGGGGAGAAATTATAAGATTTTCATGGTGGACAAGTGATGTGGTTTATCATTTCAGTAAAAAAACTCCCACTTGTTTAAAATTGTGGAGTTTTAAATAAAAATTGAATACTAACTCAACAATTTTTTTAAATAGGTGAGAGTCTTTTATTGGAATGGTTGACAAATGACGTGGTCCACCATGAGGATGATATAATTTCTCCTGTTTGAGATTTACTTATTTTGCTAAATTTAAAAACTTTTTACTAAAAGTACTGTAGATAAATGTAAAAGTTAGCTGAAATAGTATCGTGAAACTCATAAATAGTACCAAAAAATACTATGGGCCCTATGAATAGTAAAATAAGTTGGCAAAATTGATTATGCCAAACGGACATTTAAGGTCCATTTGGAATCCGCTTATTTTGCTAAAATTGAAAACTTTTGCTAAAAGTACTATAAATAAAGGTAAAAGTTAGCTGAAATAGTATAGTGAGATTCGTGAATAGTAACAAAAAGTGCAGTGACTCAGTGAGACCCATGAATAGTAAAAAAAAAAATAGTAAAATAAGTTGGTAAAAATAATCTTGCTAAACAAACACTTAGCGTGCATCTATGTGCAAATTATTTTGCGTTTGCATTTTGGCTGGGTCCTAGACACTGTTCACGATCCAACCAAAAATGCAAAAACACACATAACCATGCATTTCTAGGTTTCACGACATTATTTACATATTTAAAAATTATTTTGTTACAATATTTTTTGTAATATATTTTTAGTTTTTAACAAAATAATTAGTATCTAAATAAACCCTTAATAATAAGTGTGGGGTCCGTGGGCCTGATAGCCTCAGTCCTTCACATAGCAGGCCCAAGGCCCATGCCGAGGAGAGCAAGCTATTTCTGAGGAGAAAGGGGGGAAGCCTATTCTCTTGAATCCACGCCGAGGACACCTTGTCCTCGGCCTGACAAGATTGATTCCGGGGAGTGGCTAACCCCAAGGTAAGCTGTCACTCTCGCATTTAATGCACTCAACTAACCCCCTGGCCGCATTAATGGAGAGGTAACCCCTTGGCAGGATAACGTTGGTCAGAGTGAGCCACTTGAGTATTGATAAAGCTTTTGATGGGATGGACGACCAGAAAAAAAGGCGAATAGACAATCAACAGATGGAAGCAAAAGATAGGAAGATTAAAACTATAAAAGAAGAGCAGGTTAAGCCAAAAAGGAGGGGGAGAAAAAAAGGCCTCCTCGGCCACAGGCCGAGGAGCATTCCCTCATTTGTAAGAAAACACTTAGCCATTTTTAAAGATAAGTTTGGGCATGGTGATCAACGGCCAGCACCTAACCTGTCAGCCCACTCTCTATAAATGTATTGTTTGGGCTTGTTGGGCTGAAAACCCAACACTCAATTCAAATTGAGTCCCCACAATTGCGCCGTCTGTGGGAAGGATTAGGGTGCTGGCCGGTGCACCAGGTAAACGTTCCAAGTTATAAGTATTTGTTTTACAGTAGATTGAGTAAGATAAGGTTCTAAGTTCTAAGTGTTTGTTTTACGGTAGATTGAAAAAGATAAGGTTCTAAGTTCTAAGTGTTTGTTTTACGGTAGATTGAAAAAGATAAGGTTCTAAGTTCTAAGTGTTTGTTTTACGGTAGATTGAAAAAGATAACGTTCCAAGTTATAAGTATTTGTTTCACAGCAGATTGAATAAGATAAGAGTTCTAAATTTTAAGTATTTATTGTAAAAAAAAAAAAAAAAAAAAAAACAACAACAACGAAAGAGAAAAACAAAAGATCTTGATATTATTAATTCAAACGTAGAAAAATTACATATTACAATCAGAGGCTCAGGTAGGCCTGTGTTACAAGCAAATTTACAAGCTAATAGCCACCTGCTATTCCTAGCTATTCCTACAATCAGAGGCCCAGGTGAAGCCGCCCCAAGGGAGAACTAGTCGGAGGGAAATGTCAACTCGTGCTTTTATTTGGCACCAAGAGAATGGGAGAGCTTGACACAAGGTGGAGGAGGTGAAGGACAATCATGCCCTCAGGCCCCCAACCATTCCCTCCTCGGCTGGGCAGAGCTGGAACAGAGAGAGGAGCGGACGCAGGGGCTCGGGGGACCCTCCCCCGTGATGTTCCCTCGATTCTCTCCATTCCGCTCGAGTGTTGGCCATTGGGGACGGCAACACTCGAGCACCGCCCATGAGGTGAATTCATGCGCCTTCCTCGTCGGGGGTGTGCTCCGAGGAAAGACGTGAGGTTCTTTAACAACACCCCTCTGGGATACCTCGGAGGGCACCATCAGGATTACGCCTAGACTCTGCCGCACCGAAAGCCCAGTGGGGGCTGCGGCCATACCGGTTCTTTTCAGTCCCGGCAACAATTCCGGCGGGTTGTTAAAAGGGCATATGAAGTTGGAAGGAGATGTTTTGCTCTGGTTGCGTTGAGAAATTCATGGGTTGTGGGGTAACCATCTACTTACTTTATATAGGGATAGAAGTTTGGTGAGAATTAATTCATGCAGAATTCGAGAAGGGTATTATCAGCTGGATCAGTAATGAAGTCCCCAATTTCCAAGGAGGCCACGGACGGTTGGACTCGTGTCAATTTACGAGGGCATTAATGAAGGCGCGTTTCGTGCACCGGAGCGTCAAGCGCGGAATACGAACAGGCAAAGGGCGCTTCATAAATGAAAAAGATGGGGTCTCGAGTTAGAGATGAGATCAATGCCATGTGTAAAGATCCTAATCTGACGTAAAGAGTAATCATCTCCAATAAAGCGATCTGAGGGCAAATCCCTAATTACGAAAAATTGAAATACAGAAAAAATTGAAGTGGTAGACAGAACCAAGGTATTGCATGGTCCTCGGACCCAAACCTATGGTAAAACTACGCACACCATTATGTCTCATACAGAAAAAATTGAAGTGGTAGACAGAACCAAGGTATTGCATGGTCCTCGGACCCAAACCTATGGTAAAACTACACACACCGATTACATTCAATATTTACAAAAAATTGAAGTGGTAGACAGAGCCAAGGTATTGCATGGTCCTCGACCCAAACCTATGGTAAAACTACACACGCCGATTACATTCAATATTTAAAAAGAATTGAAGTGGTAGACAGAGCCAAGGTATTGCTGGTCCTCGGACTCAAACCTATGGTAAAACTACACACACCGATTACATTCAATATTTACAAAAAATTGAAGTGGTAGACAGAGCCAAGGTATTGCATGGTCCTCGGACCCAAACCTATGGTAAAACTACACACACCGATTAATTCAATATTTACAGAAAAAAGAATTGAAGTGGTAGACAGAGCCAAGGTATTGCATGGTCCTCGGACCCAAACCTATGGTAAAACTACACACACCGATTATATTCAATATTATACAAAAAATTGAAGTGGTAGACAGAGCCAAGGTATTGCATGGTCCTCGGACCCAAACCTATGGTAAAACTACACACACACNAGATGGGGCCTCGAGTTAGAGATGAGATCAATGCCATGTGTAAAGATCCTAATCTGACGTAAAGAGTAATCATCTCCAATAAAGCGATCTGAGGGCAAATCCCTAATTACGAAAAATTGAAATACAGAAAAAATTGAAGTGGTAGACAGAACCAAGGTATTGCATGGTCCTCGGACCCAAACCTATGGTAAAACTACGCACACCATTATGTCTCATACAGAAAAAATTGAAGTGGTAGACAGAACCAAGGTATTGCATGGTCCTCGGACCCAAACCTATGGTAAAACTACACACACCGATTACATTCAATATTTACAAAAAATTGAAGTGGTAGACAGAGCCAAGGTATTGCATGGTCCTCGACCCAAACCTATGGTAAAACTACACACGCCGATTACATTCAATATTTAAAAAGAATTGAAGTGGTAGACAGAGCCAAGGTATTGCGTGGTCCTCGGACTCAAACCTATGGTAAAACTACACACACCGATTACATTCAATATTTACAAAAAATTGAAGTGGTAGACAGAGCCAAGGTATTGCATGGTCCTCGGACCCAAACCTATGGTAAAACTACACACACCGATTACATTCAATATTTACAGAAAAAAGAATTGAAGTGGTAGACAGAGCCAAGGTATTGCATGGTCCTCGGACCCAAACCTATGGTAAAACTACACACACCGATTATATTCAATATTTACAAAAAATTGAAGTGGTAGACAGAGCCAAGGTATTGCATGGTCCTCGGACCCAAACCTATGGTAAAACTACACACACCGATTACATTCAATATTTACAGAAAAAAGAATTGAAGTGGTAGACAGAGCCAAGGTATTGCATGGTCCTCGGACCCAAACCTATGGTAAAACTACACACACCGATTATATTCAATATTTATAGAAAAGAATTGAAGTGGTAGACAGAGCCAAGGTATTGCATGGTCCTCGGACCCAAACCTATGGTAAAACTACACACACCGATTATATTCAATATTTATAGAAAAGAATTGAAGTGGTAGACAGAGCCAAGGTATTGCATGGTCCTCGGACCCAAACCTATGGTAAAACTACACACACCGATTATATTCAATATTTATAGAAAAAACTGAAGTGGTAGACAGAGCCAAGGTATTGCATGGTCCTCGGACCCAAACCTATGGTAAAACTACACACACCGATTATATTCAATATTTATAGAAAAAAACTGAAGTGGTAGACAGAGCCAAGGTATTGCATGGTCCTCGGACCCAAACCTATGGTAAAACTACACACACCGATTATATTCAATATTTATAGAAAAGAATTGAAGTGGTAGACAGACCCTAGGTATTGCATGGTCCTCGGACCCGAATCTATGGGGAAAACTAGATACTTACAGGAAAAACAAAATTACTGGGCATAGCCAAAGTGTTGCATGGTCCTCGGACCCAAACCTATAGAAAACTAAATAAGTATTATGCATTACCTGGGCAGTATATGGTCTTCGGACTCGAACCCATAAAGAAAATAACTGCTCTGAGAAAAGCCAAAGCGTTACTCAATGTCAGGCGATAATACAACCTTTCGGTTTATATTTGGATGATAACAGATGGTCCCGTGATGCCAACTCCATAATGGAATACAAATATTGAGTAGAATACAATAGCAAAACGAGCAAAATAAAGTATCATTAAATGAAAGCAAAATCTCAAGTATTCGATTTAAAAAGAAAGTACACGACTCCCTTACAATGCCACTGAGGCAGGAAACGAGATAGTATCAAAGAAAAAAAAATAATAAATAAATAAACAAAGCTATCCTAGGCCGTATACTAGTTCCTTCAACTCAGTAGGAAAATCAAAAAGCTAGGCCAAAGCTCAACAGCTAGGTCTCTAAAAGTCCGTCGGAGGACTGGCCACGTCTTGAGGTCTTTCCTGACCCTCGGTTACGACTTCCCCCAACGCTATCCGGGGTCCGACTTCCTCGGATGGTGGACCAATTAACGGAGCATCCTCGGCGGTCTTGTATTGACTTTCAACCTCTTGCAAGTGGGCAGTTTGATCCTCAACTTGCTTCCTGGCCACGGATAGGTCAGAAACAGCAGTATCCCTAGCCTTCGCCATTTCTGCCAGATCCTCGGTCGCCTTTTTCAGGTCGGCCTCAGATCTCTTAAGAGTTTTAGCCGCTTCTAAGAACTTATCGCGCTCTTGCGCCAAGGCGTGACTATGGTCGCCAACCTCTTCGCCCAACCTAAAAAGGGCCTGGATAGCCTGCCAGCAAAAACAAGCAGCTTTATAAAGAGAAACAAAAGTACTAAGCAACAAAAATTTCTAGTAAAAAGAATGGTTGCCAAAGGACCTACCATGCCTAAATATTTCTTAAGGTCGAAGACAACCTCTACCCCACTCATTTTCTCCAACTCAGCCATGTCAATGGAGAGAAAAAAAGGCCTCCTCGGCCACAGGCCGAGGAGCATTCCCTCATTTGTAAGAAAACACTTAGTCATTTTTAAAGATAAGTTTGGGTATGGTGATCAACGGCCAGCACCTAAGCCTGTCAGCCCACTCTCTATAAATGTATTGTTTGGGCTTGTTGGGCTGAAAACCCAACACTCAATTCAAATTGAGTCCCCACAATAAGTATTATGAGTATTTTGTGTTTGCATTTTTGGCTGGGTCCTGACACTATTTACGACTCAGCCAAAAAGATAAAAATGCGCATAACCGCATAATTGTATATTTTTTAATCTCACAGTACTATTTATATTTTTAAAAATTATTTTGTTACAATATTTTTAATAATAAATTTTTAAATTTTAACAAAATAATTGGTATTTAAACCATCCTGAATATTATAAATTTAAATAGTTTGAATTATTATTCACACCAGCTGACTCGGTGTCTCCAGAGTAAAAGTGGCCTTTTGTATACTTGGGCCCATACGAGGCAACCTCAAATTATTGCAGTAGACAAACCGAGAAATATGTTTCAATTTTAACCAAAAGGGTCCCTCGTGATTTTCCTGACACGACCTGACTCCTGGAGTGACTCACAGTCACAGTACAGTAAAAATCTTAGTTGTAAATGTAAATATTGAAAAACCAACGGCCTGGATAAGTTCTGATCCAAATAGAGATAGATATAACTCCAAGTGGGACCCAAAACACGTTACTAGCTGTAGCAAAGGCAAAGCAAAGCACGGCGTTCGAATCGGACTATTCAATCAATCTTCGAGTCTTTTGAGTCTGAAAAAGAAATATGCTTTCATGCTTAAAGAATATTCCTTCTCTTTCTTTCTTTATGACCAAAGACCATTACTTGTTTCTCTTCGATTTTCTCAAACCCTTGTCCCTCACCTATCCATCCATCTCTACCCAAATCCCATAATTACGCTTGTCCTCGCATGTATTATTGATTTCTTTATTAACCCACATACATGCTTTTTTTCTCTCTCAGTCCCTCTTTCGTAACAGTTTCCTCGTATAAACCAAAAATGGTGGGACTCTCGTGAACCGAACTACCAAAACAAACTGCCTCCACCAACCCTCTTTTTTATAGAGTTCGAAATTCATCAAGTACTCGTTCAAATAAAATAATATACTTTTTTTGTTTTAGATTAAGGAAAAAAAAAATGTGTGCTCAGGCTCAGGCAGCTGACAGTTCCCAATACGAGGAGCAAGAACAAGTTATCGATAAGGTCGAGGTTTTCAAGATCAAAGGCAGAGATAAACGTGGCCACAAGATCCTTCGTATCATCGGAAAATCCTTCCCTGGTAAATAACATCATTAATTATTGTGTCTTTGTTTGTGTCTGTGTGTGTGTGTGTGTTTTTTTTTAATTATTTATTAAAATTTTGTTTTGGTCTTGTTTATTTATAGGTCGGTGTGCGAGGGTGGAAACAGTGAAGAAGTATTTGGAGGAGAAGGTGTATCCGAAATTGGAGAAGAAGCCATTTTCGGTGGTGTACGTGCACACCGGAGTTCAAAGGAGCGAGAATTTTCCGGGAATCTCAGCCCTACGATCAATCTACGATGGGATTCCGATGGAGGTGAAAGACAATCTACAGACTGTGTATTTTGTGCATCCAGACCTTCAAGCTAGGCTCTTCTTCGCCACCTTTGGTCGCTTTCTCTTCACCGGAGGGTAATAACCACATGGTCATCATAACCTTAGATTTCTTATTCAATAAGCTAACTTAAAAAAAAAAAAAAAAAAAATCACAACTTTGGGATAACATTATTTTCTTTTTTCACATAGACACGTTAATAGCCAGATACCATCTAATCTAATCGCGATAGATTAGTATATTAGATTAATAATAAGTGGTGGGTGGTGCATGTAATTGATGTGTATTTGTTTTGTTTGTGCGTGAGTTAGGTTGTACGGGAAGCTAAAGTACGTGGCGAGGCTTGATTTGTTGTGGGAGCATGTGAGGAGGAACGAGATAGAGATCCCAGAGTATGTGAACGATCATGATGAAGATTTGGAGTACCGTCCGATGATGGATTATGGGTTGGAGAGCGATCATCCGAGGGTGTATGGTATTGGCGGTGCACCCGCGGTCGATTCGCCTGTGTCAATGTACTCTATGAGGTGTATCTCATAGGATATAATAATTTACTACAACATGGGTGCCTCTTCTTTAATGTGAATGTGTGAATGTGAATGATAAAGATAGATAGATAGACTTTTCTTTCTCTGTTTGGTTTTTTTTTTTTTTTTTTTGAGAGGTTTCTCTGTTTGGTTTTGGCTATAATGGGCCTGGTTTTGTAAATACGGCGACTGGGGTGGTCAAATTTATCTGGCACTAAACAAGAAATTGAAGATCTTAATTGATTTTGTTTCTCAAATTTTTCAATGGCTCGATAAGATAAGTTTGGCAGCTAATTTCGATATAGAAGCAATCTTATCGTATCGTATGACTGTTAATTAGCTTGATCCAAGTTAGATCAAAGATTCAAAATTTTTGCTAACAGGATAAGATGAGCTTCGGCAACTAATTTCGATTTTGAATCAATCTTATCCTTGGCAACTATCGAATTAATAAAATAAATCCCTCTTGGGCCATTCTTGGTCCCTATAAGGCCCATTATACCGAATAAAATGGACCATGCTACCTGTCTTCTGATCTTGGTCAGTAAATAAAGTTCAGAAGAATGCTAACTTCGCAGCCTACAAGCCTTGCTAGTTGGTCTCTCAGGTCAGGACTCTTTTGGGCCAACCGAAGTTTCTCCCCTCATTGTTCAAGATAGAACTATTTCTCATGTATGCAATTGATTGAACTCAGCCATTGGATACGGTAGATAATTCTTCCAAGCCACCCATTGCTAAAACTTTGCACTAGGAAGTGTTTGGGTTCTATACGTTAGACACAAAAAATTTGATAAAACTTTTCACATCTGTCAATATGAGAGATTATTAGCGATAAGTAAAAATCATAAATGAAAATCAATAAAAATTTGCTAATTTAATTGCTGCAAAAATTTTTTGTGCAGATAGAATTGCTCTAGAGAGAATGGTTTGTTGTCATTCTAAAAATTCTATTGGTATAATAGACTTCATAATTTCTTTCATCGCGGTTGGAATTACATTGTGATTAGTGCATAATAAAAATAATGATAATTGTGGTTTTCATATAGAAGTGATGTTGCATTCATTATAGTCTACCAGCTCAACAAGTTGTTAAAAAATTGTAAATTTGGTTGTGTTTTAGGTTCCTAGCATTGTTGGTTGCAATTAGTCCTATTATCATTATCATTGTTTTTAATAAAATATCACTTGTTTGGAAGATGTGACTTTATCAATTGAGTTGATCAAAGTTGCTTAAGTTCCCAACATTGCATCTATTTTGATGTCTTATTCACTCATCTTTCAAAATAGTATATCACATTAATTAAATTTATAATGATATCCATCATTCATGTAAGAAGAGAGATTATCACATTATTGTATTCCCATAATACCTAATAATAATTTGACTAAGGAGATGGTAATGGTCATAAGCAATATCACTCTCACATGGAATAAACTCCAAGCATACGAAACTCCTTATGTGAGGGGAATATTATATGCAACTGTTAATTAAAATAATAAATCATGACATTAATAGCATTTCCAGCAGATTCATCAAATTTTTGTACTGTTTTGGAGAATGAACAGTGACTTTTACCTTTATCTACCAACTTTTTCAAATACACATTCTAACAGATTCTCTATTTCATTTTCTATCTCATTTAAATATTATTTTTTTCATTCATTATTTATTCTTTTTTTAACAACTACACATCTTCCAACATTTTTTTTTAATAACACATCATTATTATAATAGAAAAAATGTATTTGAAGAATGAACAGTAGCCCATCAGACTTGATGGGCTACTATTCATGAGCCAAAAAAAATCTATGTTTGCCAAATTTGTTGGAGCATCCACAGTGCACCTCATTCTCCAAATGATAGCTAATATAGCTGGATACCCAAATCGCTGGAGATGCTCTAACCTTAATCATAGATGAAGCTGGGGGGTCAAGCCACCAAAAAATTAAAATTAAAAATACAAATACTTATACTTTTATTTTGTTCCCTTCCAATCATACTTATATAATTGTAATTTGATTTTTTTTTCTTTTTTATATAATATATATTTATAATGTATTTACTGGCTATATACTTTTCTTATATCATAATAATCACTAAGGGTGTGCAGCCAACCCACTAACCCGCCAAAACCGACTTGACCCAATCCAATTTGTCGGGTTAGGTCGGTTTTTAGGGTTTGGTGGGTTGGGTTGGGTTACAAAATTTTTTTTTTGATAGCGAGTCGGGTAAGGTTTGGGTCATAAAATTCCAAACCCACCAAACCCGACCCAACCCACCCATATATTTAATATATATTATATAATTAATAATTTTTTTTTAAAAAAAATAACCAACTCTTCCTATCCTATATAAAAACTAATTAGTTTACTCAAACCCTAGTAAATTACTATTGTTGTTTAGTCATTAATGTTGTTTGCCTTTAAGGAGTTACATTGATACTAATTTTTGGGGTTTTTTTTTAATATATTTATATTTATATTTTTTTCTACTAAATTTAATAATAATAGTTGTAGGGTCAGTTTTTGTTGCCTAAGCCCAAAAGAGATGGGTTAAAGGCCCAACGAACTCAGAACAATGAATTTGTAGAGAGTGGATTGAAAGAGCTGGGCTGGATATGAAGCACAGAACAATTGGCTAGGTTACATGCGGTGATGATAACATGAACTGAAGCTTAGATCACTCTGTGATTGAATGTCCGAAGAGGCGTCTTATTGAATGAACTGTGATTACAATATTCAGAGCTACAGTGAAGCTTTTCTCTCTCTTTCTCTCTCTTTCTTTTTCCCATCCCCTATTATCAGGGACCCTTCTTCTTTATATAGCATCCCTTCCTATCATCTCCATCGTCCACTTGTTCTTCATCTACGCATCCACTCGAGTGCATGTCACGTCGTGTGTCTACTTTAGTTCTTTGTGAGTGGCGGTAGCTGAGGTTGCACTGTTCAGGGGTCTTCTCCACATAAATGCGGCCAGAAAAGCTGTTGCAGCGCATTAAATGCGGTGGTACCAGCTTTTCCTTCAGATATTTTTTAGTTCTGATCATTTCTGGATCCACCCAGGATCTGCCATGGCCGTTGGGACCGTTGGGAAGATTAGTCGGACCCTCCATACGTTCATTTGATCAAGGCTCATCATAGCCGAGGAGCAAGACATCCTCGGACAGATGGTGACCTCTTCGGACAACACTCCCCTTCTGCTTCTGGGCTTCTCACTTTAGATGGGCCGCCCTAACCACCTATTAATC
This sequence comes from Quercus suber, assembly GCF_002906115.3. Classification (NCBI taxonomy): domain Eukaryota; kingdom Viridiplantae; phylum Streptophyta; class Magnoliopsida; order Fagales; family Fagaceae; genus Quercus; species Quercus suber. The sequence continues at coordinate 659,891 of NW_027069721.1, read as the reverse complement.
CTCGGAAGTGCAATAGTCCTTAACAGGCGATTCCGGGCCCGTTAGGTAGCTTTGGGTTTTTTTCCCCCACAATAGTAATTAAAAAAAATTTGTCAAACCCATGGGTTCAACTCAACCCAACCTAACCCATGTGGGTTAGGTTGGGTTGGGTTGGACTTATGTGATAAGTTGGGTTAAATTTTTTTAACCTATCATGATGAGTTGAGTCAAAAAATCTCCTTAACCCGACCCAATCAAACCCATGTACACCTCTAATAATCACAACACTTTTATCTCTTTATATGTCAAAAATTAGAAAGAAAGTCTTTTATATTTTATTGTTAAATAAAGTTCAAAACCTACAAAAAGACAATGAAGGTAAAAGGAAAAAAAAATAAAATAAAGAAGACAAGGAGAAAAGAAAAAAAAATTGTTCTTTAAGTGATATATACAAAATTTTAAAAGGAATAAATTATTAATTAATAAAGAGATTGAGGTACTATTTTATATATATATATATATATATATAGATATACTGGTAAGTAGTTAATAAGAGGCTGTTTGGTACTAGTATTTAAACAACAATTTTCAATATTTAAACAATACTAACATTTTTGACACGTATTTTTGTATCATTTAAACAATCGTCTTAACTGTCTAGGGTTTGACTTGTGTCCAATGACTGGCTACCATTGAACGTGTTTAAGAGTGGACGCGTATCTAAGAGTGGATACATATTTGCATCGCAATGTATCCGGTGACTAATTAGAGACGTAGACGTCGCAAGGTGTCCACTGACCCTGGCTAGTGGACACAAGCTCCACCAACTGTCTAAAGTTATAATTTCAGAGCTCAGAGTCTCACTCTCACAGTCAAGTAAAAACGGAAATCTGTACGCTAGTGTCGTCTCGTCGCGACAAAGAAACCCAACCTTGAGCATCTTCCAACGGAAAAGGTAAATACTTTGAGCAATTTTTTTTTGTATTGTTTCATTTTGTAGTTTATAATTTCAAAATCAAACTCATTCAATCCCTATTGGTTGTAATTCTAATGCACAATTATCTTCCATTTTCGTCTTTTTGAAAATTCGAGCTGCTTTCACACCTTTCCCCTGTTTCGCTTTTTTTTTTTTTTTTTTTTTTTTTTTTTTTCAAAAAGTTAATATTTGAATTATTTCATCTTTGCAAGTCAGCCATTTTGTTGATTCATTTAGTGAAAGAGAATGATTTTTCATGTTAATTTGTTAATTAAGCTCTGAAAATTGCATTAGGATTATGTCCAGTTATATGATTTTTGACAAAATAGAATGACGGAAAAGAATACACATATCTGACCCTGACTAATTTGTTGAGAACTAAAGCTTGGTTGTAGTTGTAGAAAGGCGGAGAAGAATACATATGAAGTTATGAACTATGACATTAGACTGTTGCAATTCATAGCGGACCCTATACTTTTGGGACTAATGATGATTAAGCGCTTTTTTAACTACTCCACTTTGTAAATTCAAGATTTGTTTATGGTTGCATTTGGTTGTGAGGATGTAAAATCAAGAGATTTGAGTAGCAACTTTCAGTCAAAATTGTTTGATATGAAATTCACTAGTATATGATTGTTTTGATATTTTTTTTTTTTGGGATGAATGAGCAAAACCTTTACCGAGCTACTGAGGGGGAAGAGCTTTTTAAGTACTGAGAATGAAATTCACCAAAGTCAGCAGCAAACTCTTCTATTCAACATAGAATTACAATGCTTTCTTCAGAACTAATTCTCCCTTGGTGAATTATTGCATTCCTTTGCTGCCAAATATGATAAACAGCAGACCGTAAAGCTATTCTGCATATTATAGACATGAGGCTTTTTTCCTTTCAATTGAGCCCATCCCCAAGCTATAACCTCGTCTCAATGGGACTTAAAATACTTGACAAGGTATCAGCACATGTTATTGTTCCAGATCCCTTTGGGAAAAAGGGCATTCAAAGAAGAGATCTGCTTGCTAATCTGCACCTGCATATGGGACAGTGAGAGTATCAGCACCGAAGCCCCACTGCATCTGAAACTATAATGTTCTAGATTGTTTTGAGTTATAGTTTAAACTTTCAAATCACTCATGTTATGAATTTGAAATAACATCATGCCCTTTCAAACCTGCATTTAGTCAATGAATTTCATTAATACAAAAAACTTGTACTTTTTCATATAATTATTACATGGTATATGGGCCATATAATTATTATTTGTTCAACACGTGGCACTTCATAATTATCATCTGATGATTATCGATATATTTGACAGAGATGGTTTTCTTGTGCTGGGCTCGTCCATCTCCTCAAGAACAGAAGGCCTGCATCAAGAAGTATGAGAACTTCAATTTGACTAAAGTCTTGTGTCAATGAAATGAAATCTTTATTGTTATACTTTCTAATCTAAACTGATGTCTGATGTTTATCATTAGGTCAGGTGCATTCAACTATGACGCTAAATTCAGAGGAGCTACTGCTAAGTCCCTGTCTTGCCTCCAAGAAGATAAAGAGCTCTCAAAAGATGGTTTCTTACTGAACCATGCGCGTGTGTTAGTTGGATCCGGTCTTGAGACTTTTGAAAAGGGTAAAAGCGCTCTACAAACTTGGAGGTGCGTGGATATTTTTATATTTTTAGAGGTAGAAAATTTTAATTAGGGCAATCCAAATTCCAAGATTAATATGATTATTACAGGCATTTTGGATTGGATTGGGCATTTGTTGATTCTAAAACTCCAGTTCGGAATGGAGTCAAGTTCTGTGTTTGTCTCAAGGAGTTTCTCCCATGGATGATGATGCCACTTCAGGTTGTGTATGTAAATGACAAGAGAAAGGCTAACAAGGCCATGATGTCATTTGGTTTTGGAAGCGGTACCCTTCAAGGTCACCTACTGGTTTGTGCCTTTTCATATATTACTCATATTTTATAGCTATGAACCTTTAAGGTTGTTTCCATATTTTTAGAAATAGAGATCAGAATTTAGGTTGGAAGGAATGTTTTAACAATGGCTGTGACTGGATCACTTGAGCTTTATTTTCCTAATAATATTTTCATAAGAGTTGCCTGTGTGGTCCTTGGATCAGGTGGCCCCTTTTTCCAAGTAGTTTTTCTCTCTCTCTCTCTCTCTCTCTCTCTCTCTCTTGTTTGCTCCCTATTTGTTTTAATGTTTGGCTCTTTGGAAGATTTGTTCTATATCTGAGAGGTGACTTATCATCATGTCTGTGGAGATCTAATCATTTATCTATCCATTTTTGGCTCTGATGCTCCAAAAGATCAACCATTTTCTATTTGTGTGTTGGACTGCCGAACACTTCCTTGCAACTTCTTTAAAATAGAATTATTTGTTATTATATGTTAGACCGTAGCATAACCAAGTTGGCATGGTATATATATGATAGTTTGGTCGAAAGCTCCTGCACTTGCTTTGGTGTATGTTATCTTGCAAATTCAAGCTCTTGCAATTGCATGGCATATACAAATGTGATAGTTTTGTCTAAAAATCCATAACTTCCATTGTCTCTGCATCATCTGGACATGCTAATGAAGTAACCTGCTGCAGTTGATCTATTATACGTGGGAGTTTTTCTATTCATACTACATGGCATATCCTAAGAGCTGGTCAATTTTTATTTTCATTTTCATTTTTTAAAGTCCTGAGATTAGATTTTTTTTCTTTTCTTCAATTAAGTCTGTTTTAAATTCTTGCATGTGATTTTTCACCTTGTTTAACACTTCTATTAATTTTTGTCGTGTTAAACCTGCTTGAATTTGATGAACCCTTGCTGACAGTGATATGTGTCGTGGAATTTTGGTGGATTGCAGGCTGGGGAAGAACGTTTTTCCATTGAGTTAGATGAGAACAACCAAGTGTGGTATGAAATACTTTCCTTCTCAAAACCTGCCCACTTTTTGTCATTTATTGGGTATCCATATGTAATGCTAAGGCAAAAGTATTTTGCTCATCAATCTACCCATGCAGTTCTGAAACATATGACTGCTTCACAATCCTAATGTAAAAGCAAATGTAAATGAAAACTTGTCTTACAAAGACTTCATGTATTCTTAACTTATATTATTCTAGCAAACTATGCCATTTTGCTGTGTTAATGCATCAAGATGATTGTTGATAACCGCTTTACATCCCTTAATTTTCGTAAAAATTATTTGAAGAGAATCATTATAACATGCAAAACTTCATTTCGAAAACACTAGCAAACTGTATTTTATTGTGGTCAAATATAGACTACAAGGCTTAAGAACCTTAAGAAAAATACCATTTTCCTCAAAACAGGACTATAATTTAGGTGAAGCTTAAAACTTTTTTGGCAGGTGGAAAATAAAAGGAAAACAGAAAAATGAAGGGAAAAGAAAAGGAAGGTATAGCTTATGCTACATGCTGTAAACAACAGCATACAGGACCTAAGGCATATCAACTTGAAAAATGATAAATAAAAGAAGAAATTTGGTACTCTAGCAAACAAATCAGGGATATTCTTTGCACTATATTTTGTCCAATCAAACTGATTACGCAAGTAGACATGCCCACCCCATCTTCAAAAGTGTTTCTACATGATGATTATTGTGGAATTATGGTAAGGAGTAAGGATTAATCATTCTGACAACTCTTAGTGCTTCTACACAAAGCTCTTAGACTTGTTGGGAGGTTCTTTGGAGATGTTTGCATAATTGGATGATAGGAAGATGAGATGTGGAAGTTAATTGTTCAGTCATGTGGGCTGAGGGGGAATAGTTTGAGAGTTGTATCACAAAACTTGCTTGGGCTGTTACTATCATATTTGGAGGGCAAAGGATGAAATAGGCCATGGGGGTTGTTGGAGTGAAAGGGGAATCTGTAAAGCATTAGATGCAGGATGTTGCTGCACAAGAAAAAAAGTTAAGAGTTCCATCCAAAATAAAGTTTTGTGTTGCCTTTGGAGATTGAATTTCCCCTGTTTTAGGATGTATTTGCTGTTTGTTGGGGTGGGAATTAAAGCTGTGGGTTTCTTTTGTTGCTACTTTATTTTTCTTCTTTGATTTGGGTCTGAAATATAGCTCTTGGTTGTTTGGGTTGATCTGTACTGTTTGCCTTTTGTTTGAATAAAATTTTCTCATTCACCAAAATGAAAAAAAAGACTTAAGAGGTTCTCAGAAGCACAGGAGGATTCAAAATGTTCTTAAAGCTTAATCTTTTATCAGACTCTTGCATCTTATGTATTTCAAACAATATCATGCCTTTGCGTTTGGCCTGCTAGAGGAGCCCTACTGGCTTACCATGTTTGGAGCATGGTTCAGCATCTAAGCCTGAGCATTTGGGTGAGCAACATATGCCATTAACAATGCCAGTTATCAAGTTACAGAGCAGCTATATATTTTTTTTGTTGCCAACAAATTCAGTCATTTATTTCTCACTCAATACCCTAGACCTGATAAAATTGGGTTCCTTCAAAACATTTTGTTTGTTATTAGATTCTGCATTTTTAATTTTAGAAGACATACAAGAGCTTCGGCCTTGCTGTTCCTTAATTCATCAATTTGAACTTTGAACTTCTCCTGGAAAGACAGTTTGCCAAGAAGATGGTCAAATTGTAAAAGGATCCCCCAATTATAACCTCTGCAATTATCACCACTGAAGAAAAAAGATATGCTTATCTGCTCTTCAATTTAGTATTTATACAAAATATTTTAATTCTCCCACTGTACCATACGCATGATCCTCCTAACCATTACAATTAAGCCATTATGAGTTTTAGTGACAATGGATTTCATAAATTGGTAAGTAATAAGTTCTTTTTTCTGTTGGGAGAACCACATAAATATGACCATACTCCTATTGTAATGAACAATTTCTCCAGTTCATCATATATATCTTGAACATTTCCACCACTAATTTGCTGGATCAGTTGGACTACCAAAAACATGAACAAATAAATAAAAAGGCTAGGCCATGAGTAGATTTGTGGGAAAGATCTATTTCTGCACAAGCTTTAATATTTTACAGCCTGCGCGACATCTCCATTGAAATCAAATTTTCAATCAACATGGATTATCCAGTGGCAAGAATCAACCACTATGTCAGGCGGATACCTGATTAATATCACAATCAATAAACAAAGTGACACAGGAGACATCACAAATAAAGCTAAATTCATAAAAGACACACCAACATAGAACAGTTCAAGGGCACTACTATCTCATGCTAAATTAATTTAAAAAGACACCCACCAAGTAAAAATTCACTTAAACTCAACATTTAGATGAAGATTTTGAGCTGAGCCAAGATGGGGGAGGCCAAAATAGATGACACCGGTCTTGGAAATCTACAATCTTGCCAGTCTTCTGATTCTCAAAGTAGAAGACACCAATGTCATTTTCATCAGTGAAGTAAACGCAATTCCCTTTACATCCAGAGAATTCTGTAGCTGAAACAGAGAAGGAACTGTCTTTACCCAAAAAAAAAACTTGATCACCCAAATTCTTGACCATAACCCAACAACCCCACTCTTGGTCCAGCTTATAAACTTCGATATTAACTGTCTTAGGACAAAGACGGTATCTACGGAGACCGTGGTCAAACCTCCTCTCTCTATCAAAGGACCTATCAACAACGTAGAGCTCTCCACATGACTCCACCAAATGCTTCTGGTTTCCCAAACCACAAAGTGGAGGCGAAAATTGTATCAGCTTCATTGATGAATCAATCCATGAAACTGTTCCCAATCTATCAACAACATAGGGTTGTCCCTTGTATACAGTAATGTCATCACAGTAAAAGTTGTGATCATCTACAAAGGTCCAATTCTCGTCTCCATATTTCACATACCCCAACTTTCCTTCATGAAATAGCCCGAAAATCAATTTATCTTCAACACAACTAGTCCACGCAGAGTTAGGAAACAACACAAGTTTATTCACACCCGCAATATCCATGCCATTACTATGTTGAAGTTTATATGCTTTGCCTACCTCGACAACTCGAAAACCCAACAAGTTAATCACTTTTGGAAAAGAGTCTGGGAGAAACCTGATATGGAGGCTTGAAAGTGGATTCAAAAGACGTACTCGACCAGGTTCAAACTCTTCCACCTTGACCAACCAGCTCTTTGATGAACATGTTGAAAGGTTTGGATTATCATCGGGTGGCTCGAGACGGTAGATGGTACTTTGAGAGAGAAAGGATTGGCCTCCAGCTGAGTTGATGGGGTAAGGAAAAGGGAGAAGCAGAGGAGGAGATATCCCACGTAGTGGAGGGATAGAGGATCTCCATGAAGTACAGACGCTGCGAAATCTTACAACATTGATGCGAGCTTGGACGGTTTTTCCGATTAAAGGCAAGAGTTCCATCGGAAGAGCAGACCAGTCGACCTCTCTCTCACCCATATTTTCGTTGCTTGACTTAGAGAATGACTTTGCAGGAAAAAGAGAAAAAAAAGATCAAAAGCAACCTTATCTCTATATATAAAAAGCGCGAATGCGTTAAAGCTACAGTAACAAAAACAGTAATTTGGTTTGTTCAATCGTTGCACTGTTTGGCTGCCTCTTTCTTTTTCTTTTTTATTTAGGGCGGAATTATTTAGGGCGGAAGAGCATTCACAGCAGTGAAGGCAAAATTTTAGCTATTTAGCTACACCAAAAATCACTTTATCTATTATACCTACATACGTACTGCAGCAGTGGATCTATTTTAACTTTTAACACAATAAAATAATATAAACATTACAATAAAATAATATAACTACTCCAATAAAATAATATATCATACTCCCAAAAAAAATCAACAGCACCACCACAACCCACTCTACCATCAGCCACAGCCACAGCCACAGCCATAGCCACAGCCACCACCACCACTACCACCACCACCACCACCACCACCAGTCCACAGCAGGAAAAAAAAAAAAAAAAAAAACCCACCACGAGCGAGCACTCCGATCACCAGCACAGCACAGCACAATCATCTACCACCACCAGTCCACAGCATAAAAAAAGAAAAAAAAAACCCACCACCAGCAGCAGCAGTCCACAGCAGAAGAAAAAAAGAAACCCATCGCCGCCATCTCCTCTTTCATGGAGCCTGACGACTCCATCATTGACGGCGGCAACGAATGGTACCTAAACACCGAGCGCTGTATCGAACAGGCCTCGTCGCAAGGCTTTCTGTATCTCGGCATGGGCGTATCGGGCGGCGAAGAAGGTGCCCGATACGGTCCTTCGTTGATGCCCGGAGATCGGCGATGGGGCTTGGGGACCAGGTCGACTCGGCGATGGGGCTTGGGGTGGGCCGGTGGAACAAATCGGCGATGAGAAAGCTGGCCGGCGAGCTGAGGGATGAGGGAGATGAGTGGACGGCGAGCCAGAGAGAAAAAAAAAATTGAGGAAGAGAAAAGAAAGAACAGAAGCCGGAGAGAGAGAAAGAAAATAGAAAATGATTATTTAATGAGAGAGGAGAGAGAAGCCTAATAAAAAACTATTTTTTTTTTTTAGATGTGAGCTACAGTGCACATCTAAATATAGATGTGCACTGTAGCTGTGGAGCTAAAATTTCTTATATTTTATTTTTACTACTTTTAATCCATAAACTAATTAACGTCTGACATTTAGGTCATACTGTCAACCAACTAATAGGGAAAGCTGAGGCAGCTGATGGAAAGAATTAAAAATCATTTAAAAACATTAAAATAATAATAAAAAGTTTTATTTTGGTATTAAAAAATGCCACATTAACGTATAAATTTTAAAAACAGAATTAAAACCAAAAAATCACAAAAAATTAAGATCTAAAAGATTTTATTGCGTCTATAAACTTTCTATTTTTTATTGTGGCCATTGTTGAAACGAAAAACAGCCATAAAAAATCGAAACCGTATTTGAGGATCATAAGTTTTCTTTCTTGTTTTGGAATTTCCAAACTTTTACGTGCGTTTATTTGTGCGAGGTTCCCGGGCTTCCAGTACGTTTACTTTTCACGAGTACAGACCAGAAATTGAATAAAAGTAATGCCTATTACTGTATTACATACAAACTTGGGTTTGACAGGGTGTGTGCCCAATTTTTTATTTTTTTATTTATTTATTTTTTGAAACTGGACTCAAATTTCATTTAAATCAAAGAAGCATCAAAGTTTACAGTCATACGCAATTGATGGAACCTCTTCCATCCAAAACAAATCAGAACTAACATTTTGTGCAAATCTAGCAAGCACATGTGCCACCTTATTTCTATCTCCCTTAATGCTGCTCACAGATATCCAATCAAATGCTCCCATCAATTGCGAATGTCCCCAACAATATTCCTAAGTGCTGACTGATTGTCCTTGTGTGCCCAATTTTTTTTAGTAAAGCTACTCCACGGTCTTTTTTTTAAGAAGAGAATGTCTATAGTCTTATTATCTTGTTAGGTGATAATCTATTACTAGTTTTAATAAATGGTTATTCTAACCAACAAAACACTAGCACTTATGCAAGTGCGACATCACCTGATGGTGGTTTTTTTTTTTTTTTTGGTGTTGATTACTGAGTCAACTCACATGTTTGCATAGGTAGCAGTGTTTCATTAGTTGAGAGGGCCTCAAAGTTTGGGTTTTATTATTATTTTTATTTGTTATGTTTCCAATTTGGATTATTAAGTACTAATAAGTAGTGAGATTAAGGGTATTTTTGGTTAGAAAAGTGGGATGATAGAAAATAGAGAGGGGATAGAAAAGTGAGAGAATAGAAGGGATTTAGTTTTCTCTCATTTGTGTTTGGTTGGGAGGATGAAAAAGTGGAGAGATGGAAAACTTATTTGCTTAGTTGAGAAAAAAATGAGAGGATGGAAAATGAAGTTGGTATAAATTTACAATTATGTCCTTATTAAATAAAACAAAAAAGTAACACATTTTTTAACAAAAACAATTGTGTATGTGCAAGTAGACGAAGAAAAAAAAACTGGTAAACAAAGAAATTGGACAAAGAAAAAAAGAAGAAGGGAAAAGCAATTGACGTGGATAAAACCCATGTGCAAGTGCACATGAACACTTTTGTCTATTTTAGGGAGAAAACTTTTTGGTGGACTCAGGAAGAAAACAGATCCCACCACATTTTTTTTCCCACTCTCTCTCCCAACCAAACACTCACTAAAACATCTTTCTCTCCACTTTTCTCTCTTAAATTTTTCATCCTCCCTAAAATCCATCCAAACAAACATAGGCTAAGACATTTATTTTTTATTTTTTTTTCATGTTATTCACACTTGATTTGGTATGAATTTAGCTGTTAATCTACACTTTTAGTCTCCAACGCACTAGCTGCATCAAACAGATGTTGAAAAGAGGTCCAATTGGAAACCCTGACCTAAACAATAAATTAACACAACCCCAACTTTTTGCAGTAATTTGAAAGAATAAAACATCATTGAATGGAAAACTTCTGTGCAATGTGCAATCTCATGGATAACTAGATATTCCATGAACCTCATAACAGCAATTGAAGGGTAAAATATAGTTGGTTTTTGCAGTTCTTTGAAAGAATAAAATGTAGTTATACTAGCTGAAAATATTGGAAAACATGGAAATCATTTTTTATTATTATTTAAAATAAACATTTTACAATCTTTGTGATTACGACCTGGGTGTACGTGTGTGAGTGAAGTCTCACATTGATTAATTATGAGAAGAATGAGTAATTGAACTCATACCCATTGGACTTAGATTTTTTTGAGTTAAATGTGTCTTTATATATTATATTAACTAGTATGTAACCCGTGCTAATGCATGGAAACATTCAACAATAGTGATGATAAGGTGATATTACCAAAGCAAGTGAGATAATCATCTTGGCTTTTATGCTGGGTATTATTATCAAGACAATTGATCAAGCTAAAAATAAATAATAATTACATACCTACCTAAATGTCTAATAGTGTACTGCTGAAGTTATTGTAAGCGAATCAAACATTATATAATTTCTAAAAAGTGATTGTTATAAGCTTTGCTTCCTTCTATTCTATCATTTAGTAAGTTAAAATAACATGCCCTTTACCATCCATATAAAAGACATGCAATGTAGATATAAAAGAGTAATGCCAAGGAGGTGGCAAATTGGAATTGTTGTAGTTAAGAATATTTAAGTGAGTGAGGTAGTTATTTCGGTTTTTGTGTTAGTATTATAATAGTCACTTGGCAAAAAAAAAAATGAAATGAAAAAAACTCTTGGTGTAAAATTATATGATTGTATTTTTTATGGTTTATATATATATATATATATATATATATATATTGGACTCCTTGTCTTTTTCATTGGATGACTCACTTGGAATAAAAAATTTAAACTAAAATGAGGCATGTGGTGCAAAATTATACTCTAATTGAAATTATATTTGGATTCTAATTGTAACTGTGGGGCCTATGGGCCTGATAGCCTCGGCCCATCATGAAACGGGTCCAAGGCCCAGGCCGAGGAGCATAGGCTATTTGTTGTTAGGGTAGAGGAAAGTCTCTTTTCCTGATCCACGCCGAGGACAACCTTATCCTCGGCCTGACAAAGGTGATTTTGGGGAAAGACAAACCCCAAAATAGGCTATCGCTCTCACATTTAATGCGCTCAACTAACCCCCCCTGGCCGCATTAATGGGGAGGTAACCCCTTGGCAGGATAACGTTGATCAGAGTGAACCACTTGAGCACCGATAAGGCCTCTGATGGGACAGACGACCAGGAAAAAAGGCCAATAGGTGATCAACAGATGGAAGGAGGAGATAGGAAGATGAAAACTATAAAAGAAAAGCTAGTAAAGTAAGAAAAGAGAGGGGGGGAAAGAGAAAAGGAAAAAGGGAGAACAATAAGGCCTCCTCGGCCACAGGCCGAGGAGCATCCCCCCATTGGTAAAGAAACTCTTAGTATTTTTCTTTTTTATGAGAAAGTTCATGCTTGGTGATCGACGGCCAGCACCTAAACCTCTCAGCCCACTCTCTATAAATGTATTGTTTGGGCTTTTTGGGCTGAAAACCCATCACTCAGGGTCAATCCAAATTGGGTCCCTACAGTAACGATTTTGCAAGATGAAATTTAAGATTAAATTGAACAGTATGAGAATGAACCTTAAAAGAGCAAAATTTAGCAAATTTATTTTTTAAGATGTCTATGAATGTTTTGCTAGTGTAACTTTCACAAAATTTGTAAGAAGATTTAAACAATTCTTTGTCTCTTCTTCTTCTTTGATTGCAAATTAGGATTACAATTTCAAAAATTCCTAACGACTAATGTAAAATATCAATTAAACAAAAATTTTAACATTAGGATTCCATTCCCTAATATATCCTCAATTATCTTCCATGCAAGCTTACTCTTACTCCCTTCTCTTGAACAATATACGTCATCCCTTGTGCCAGTTTCAAAGTTCTAAAGTGCCAGTTTCAAAGTTCTAAACATCAATGACTTACGATGAGAAATATATGCCACCAAAACACAATCAATTAATACTTTTTGTGGTCACGACAGTTTGCTTATGATGAGCACTTTGAGAGACTCACCAAAGGAGCTCTTGATGATCCTTAGTCTGCATCACTCTATTTAACAATATTGCTTAACTTAGAGATCTTTTGTTTGCTGTAATTTCAGTTGACTCAAAAGAAAAGCTAATGGGTTAGCTCATGCCTTGGCAACCCTTTTTCCTTAAACCATGTGATGATGTAACACATAGTTCTTTAGTTATAGTCACCATTTGTAGAAAATGTTAGAGGAAATGAGGAATACCAAATTAGAATGTGAAATAAAAACATTTTCATCAGATTTTAAAAAAGTGCTATTTATCTTGCATATAGACTCACCTACAAATTTTAAAAGTTGCATATAACAGCATGTGTAAAAAGAAAGCAAGTTGAACTACAATAGTTCCACTAAAGCAAGGGTAGCTACAATAGAAACAAAGACAAACTTTGATCAAATTTCCATTGCTATAGTACATAAGTTATAGTTGCACTCATGCATATATTGAAAGAGTAATTAAGCCCATGCAATTAAGTGGTTCTGAAGTAAAACTACACAAGGACACTAGCTTAACATCTTACAATCTCCTTTTCCCAATTACTACTTTCTAGAGATTTTTATCGGACTCCCTACACCAAGACAGGCTCAAAGAGCCTTAAATCAACATTAACTTAGCCCATCTGTGTAATCCAAAGTAATTAAGAAATTTGAAGTAACAGGCAGCAGAAATTTATTGTATAATTGGTTTATCATGAACCTCCATTGCCCTCCCTAAATTATTAAGATTGAATGTTGAAGTAAATAGTATAAGATTCATCTTGAAAGCTCAGTAATGGTGCTAGAAGAAAATTCCTCCTTGCCCCTTTAGCCATAAAGCTGATAGGGTGATATTCACTGATTCCCTTGTTCAACACAAAGCTAGCAGCAGCCTTATCAAAATCAGTATCTGGTGACTCTGATTTGCAACTGAGCTTCGTGCTTGTACCTGAATTATAATCCACACCACTATACACAAAACAATCCTTGATGCTTTCTGACTCCAAGGACACAGTTTCAGCCCTTCCATCCAATCCTGCAACCAACCGGAAAACAGAAAATCCACCACTACCAGAAGAGTCTGCAACTGCAAGGTTTTTATCTTTTCCTTGATGCACTACAACCATCCCTGGAAAATCAAATGGTTCTAGCATGACTGATCTGCCAATAGCATCTTTCATTGTTGAAACTTCTGCAGGGGATGAGTAATTTAAGATGAGTCTGAAAGTGGCATGAACAGCAGAATTGGTGCCAGGTGCAGGAAATTTTTCCATTGTGATCGATTGGTTTGAATTGGTTAAGACAAAAGTTGTGTCCCCAGACTCTTGGGACAAGGAAACCAGAGAAGTTTTATAAGCAGCAGGGATGGGAGTTATCCAGTCAGAAAGAGAATTGGCTGACCCAGTTTTGATGTCCCAGTCACCACTGGTATGACCTGATAGTAGATAGGGACCATAAAGTATTGCCTGAAGAGAGGCAAACTCAGGCCGGTCATCTGAAGTTCATTGGAAAGACTGTCAGTAATATATCATCCATAATAATTCTTTTGCTAATCATTAAAAGTATGCTCAGGTTCAGTATATGTAGAAACTGGTCAAGTGCATTGACAATACCTTTAATAGCTTCTGTTCTCAAACTAATGGGCAGCTGAAGGGTTATTTTGTCGCCGACCCTCCAATCTCTAGTGACTGATAGGAAGTTTCCTACATCGGGATACGAAAAGTGAAGAAATTATATATATATATATATATTTAATTACTTTAAATTTTGTTAAGTAAAGAAACTCTGTAGTTTGCACCAAAGATGCCAGAGAGTAGGGCCAAATGACCTTTTGGCAGAAAGATTAAATTGCATTGACCACTTTTTCATTTGAGAAAATAAAAAAAAAAAAAAAAAAAAAAAAACAGTCAAAACAAAAAAGGGGGAAGGGAAAGGGAAAAAAGTGCATATAATGATTAAGCACAAGTATAAGCAGTGGAAATTATATGAGGCTTTATCAAGTACCTTATGAAGAGGATCACCAGTTACTTCATACCGCATTTGAGATCCAATAACAATTGGGATATGTGTGTTGGAATGAAAGCCACCTATGTCGTCAGCCTACAAGTGAAAGAATAAATTTTCATCAAATAATATCAAGTATGAAAATCAGAATCTAGAATAACATAGAAGCTTGACTAATTCAGAAGAAAAGTATTTAAACTTCTAAGCATAGCTGATGTAACTTCGAGAGAAGCATAAAATCTGTAAGGCATTCTTATGAATGTATTCACTATTCTGTGATTCCTCTGTACATTTACTACTAATGTATTTCAATTTCTAATGAAATAGAATCCACATAAACATAGAGACAGAAAATGGTAGACAATATGATACCAAAGTGATTTATTACAGGACGTATTTTGTTCCAGAAGTAAAATGAACGATAGGCTAGAAGTAAACTGAATATTATCCTAGAGATATAGTTCAACTTGTTCATCAATGGATGGCCAATAACTAAGGAAGAACTAAAATAAAAGCAAGATCAGACAGAAAACCACCAACTTCAAAAATTCACATAATAATCTTCAGTGGATCATTGGATCTACATAAAATTGAATCTCCTTTTTACTGTTGAGAATCCATTGCCAACTCCAACAAATTTGGGACTAAGGCTTGGTTGTTATGGTGGTTTGTTTTTTAAAATTTATTTTTAATATCATAAATACACTATAGACAAGGACACAAGATGAGGTCATCTCCCGTTACAACCTTTAAACAAAAAAAAATTCAGTTCACATCTTCACTTCCTTGAAAGTGTAAGACTTCAAATATTGCTCACATAAATATCACTTCCTACACCACAAAACATTGTTGGTCTTACTCTCACTTTCAAAACGTCCATAATGAAATTTCTTTTGGAAGGCTTTGAATTTTCACATCAAGATAAGGGATCCACATGTGGAATCATGTATGTTTGAAGGGAACCAAAGAGTGCATGCACGCACATAAGCATTCTGGAACACTACCAATAGAGCATATAATAAAAGAAAAGGTCATTTAATTCTGCAACCTTCTACAAAAAGGTGAAGCAACAGTACCCTTAGAAGACAATGCCACTCATTTCAACTTTGAACCTAAAGATAACTGCTTCATAATATTGTATATTTGCAGTGGAGACAGCACTCTCTAAGGTAAAAAAGCCTCAATTTATTGCTGGAACTTTATTATATGCCAAAATGCACTAGACTTAGTCAACAGAAAATAAGGATTACCTGTAGTGCAAGCACTCCTAGAAAGCAGGGTTTGTCAAATAGATGGGCCAATAATAAATGCTTTGGATCATTCTGCGCATAATAAAATGAAAGGCTTATATTAGAACCAAAAGATCTGAATGACAGGTACTATGAAAGGTACAGAATCAACATGCTACCAGGAAGGCAGGAAGGCACTAATGAAAAATCTAATCAAATAAAGAATATTTAAACTTTCCACAATTCAAATCATATTAGGCAAATGTCTGATGTAACAATGGTAACATTTTAAAATGTTTTTCTTTTCATTAGTGGCTATTAGATGATGAAATGAGCTACTGAATATTGACTAGTGGAACACAAATGAGGTAATTTTCATTCAAGGTAACAGTTCTTGCAGTGTGCTGTCATACCATAAAATATCCAAAGCACAAGTTCTGTAATAATTGCAAATTCAATAAATTACAAGGTAGATTAAGAAATTCATAAACGAAAGTCAGGGGATACGGTAGATATGATAAATACAAAACTAATAAGTTCCAAGTGGCTTAGCAATCTTTTATTTCTCCTGAAACATATCTCAACCAAGTACAAAACTAATATCAAGCAATTAAATTTGAAGTATCCATTAGAGGAGCTAATACACAGATGAATTTACCTACCGTAATGCTATATAACCTGTAAAGAACATCATTCATGCCTCCAGATTCTGTATTAAGTGATAGATAGTGCCTTTCTAAACTGAACTGTGTTACCACATTCTGAACACGGTTGTAAAAATAGTCAACCATCCATGTCACCATTTTTAAAGCTTGGGCATTTTCACCAATTGTATATTGATCAAGTAAGCCTGTCAAGATCTGTCAAAGCAGAAAAGTTGAAAGCTAATTGTAAAATATTTTTAAGACCAAATATATCGTTTCCATCATTTAAAGCAACAGAAGTAGATTCTACCTTGTGAATTGTGTAATATGGAGCCCAAACAGGTTTTATAGCTTCAACACGATCAAATTGCTCAGCCGGAAAGGCAGAAAGATATCCGTTGCCAATTTTGTTTTGGCATGCAGCTAAAGCAGACACTAATGCTGTCATTCTCTGTTTAATAGTGTCACTGTGAGTGCTAGCCCACATTCGTGCTGTTGCACTCATGTAATGCCCTTCAAGATAACAAAAACTAGTTATTCATTGTAAACATGAAAGATAAAATGTAAGATATTAAAATTTCCTCTTTCAAAGAGGTATCTATATAATATGGAGGAACAAAGGATCTACTTATCTCAGTTATTCTTTTAATCCCTACTGTCTATTGATTGTTTAAACACTTGAATAATGTGAACCAATATGCCAAATTCCACCCACTAAAGAAAATAAAAAAAGGCTAATTAACTCTAGCTCAAATGGGACTTCTTTTCCATTAAGTAAAGATGAATGTTACTATCTTGGGTTCAAAACAAAAATAGTAGTAGAAATTTGTAACAAGTATGATGCAACAGTCTTGATAACAAGTTTAAAAACCAACCTACAAAATGACCCCGAAGTTCTTCACTTGGGTCTTCCCACCCCCCATATGGCTTCCCAGGTGTTGGCAAACCGGCTGTCTTCCTGAAGTTCCAAACCAAGCTATCCACATCCAACATCAATAGGTACTCCAAGTTCGTTTGCTGTGCTTGCGCATGTATTGAATTTGGACCCAATCTCACATCATGCAATGACACTTCCTGGAGAAAGCCAGTGGACACATTAAACACAGCTTGATTTTTCATTTTATGATACAGCATATCCCAACTGTATCTATCTACGTCACTGGATGCCAAACTTGACCAAGCGGAATTGTCAGTTGGTGTCAAATGGATTTTATGCTTGCTCCCGGAATCAAAGAGCTGGCCTTGAAGTGTGCTTGATAGTTGAGTAGGAATGTTTGTGCACTCCTTAGCCAATACATGACCACAGAAGCAAAGGACAGCAAAAAGGACCAACATGTTAAAGAACAAAAGGCCCTTCATATTTATAAAAGATCCCAGAACGACAAAGCCTTAAACTTGCAAGAATTCAATAGGAACAAAAGGTCAGAACAGCAAAAACTGTTTTACTTAATAATTTCAAATGAAGAGAGTAAAAGTAGTACTTATAACGATAGGTGGAACATGGTGTCAAACACTAAATCCAAGATTCCAAATGCAAAAGTTCAAACCAAAAGACTCACAAGCAAAGCTTGAACAGTGACAAAGCACGTGCTCACCCGAGGCCTTATTTTATACTCGAAAAACACACATAATTAGAAACATACCACTCAAACAAACTAGTTTATAAAGATAGATTAGCTTTTGTTAGATAGAGTGACTAAAAATAGGCCTCATTATCCATATCAGGTGGAGTTTTATGAGCAAGAATAGCCATCTATAAATTTTCACTATAATTTTTGTATGGTCATAACATTTTTACAACATATGTCAACCCATCATAAGTCAAAATAAAATAAGACCCATCACAATGCAAAATTGTCGGGTATTGTTTTAAGATTTTATTGCATCCATAAACTTTCTATTTTTTGTTGTGGCCATTGTTGAAACGAAAAACAGCCACAAAAAATCGAAACCGTATTTGAGGATCATAAGTTTTCTTTCTTGTTTTGGAATTTCCAAACTTTTACGTGCGTTTATTTGTGCGAGGTTCCCGGGCTTCCAGTACGTTTACTTTTCACGAGTACAGACCAGAAATTGAATAAAAGTAATGCCTATTACTGTATTACATACAAACTTGGGTTTGAGAGGGTGTGTGCCCAATTTTTTTATTTTTTATTTATTTATTTTTTGAAACTGGACTCAAATTTCATTTAAATCAAAGAAGCATCAAAGTTTACAGTCATACGCAATTGACGGAACCTCTTCCATCCAAAACAAATCAGAACTAACATTTTGTGCAAATCTAGCAAGCACATGTGCCACCTTATTTCCATCTCTCTTAATGCTGCTCACAGATATCCAATCAAATGCTCCCATCAAATGCGAATGTCCCCAACAATATTCCTAAGTGCTGACTGGTTGTCCTTGTGTGCCCAATTTTTTTTAGTAAAGCTACTCCACGGTCTTTTTCTTAAGAAGAGAATGTCTATAGTCTTATTATCTTGTTAGGTGATAATCTATTACTAGTTTTAATAAATGGTTATTCTAACCAATAAAACACTAGTACTTATGCAAGTGCGACATCACCTGATAGTGTTTTTTTTTTTTTTTGTGTTGATTACTGAGTCAACTCACATGTTTGCATAGGTAGCAGTGTTTCATTAGTTGAGTGGACCTCAAAGTTTGGGTTTTATTATTATTTTTATTTGTTATGTTTCCAATTTGGATTATTAAGTACTAATAAGTAGTGAGATTAAGGGTGTTTTTGGTTAGAAGAGTGGGAGGATAGAAAATAGGGAGGGGATAGAAAAGTGAGAGAATAGAAGGGATTTAGTTTTCTCTCATTTGTGTTTGGTTGGGAGGATGAAAAAGTGGAGAGATAAAAAACTTATTTGCTTGGTTGAGAAAAAAAAAATGAGAGGATGGAAAATGAAGTTGATATAAATTTACAATTATGTCCTTATTAAATAAAACAAAAAAGTAACACATTTTTTAGCAAAAACAATTGTGCATGTGCAAGTAGACGAAGAAAAAAAAAACTGGTAAACAAAGAAATTGGACAAAGAAAAAAAAAAGAAGGGAAAAGCAATTGACGTGGATGAAACCCATGTGCAAGTGCACATGAACATTTTTGTCTATTTTAGGGAGAAAACTTTTTGGTGAACCTAGGAAGAAAACAGATCCCAACACATTTTTTTTTTCCACTCTCTCTCCCAACCAAACACTCACTAAAACATCTTTCTCTCCACTTTTCTCTCTTAAATTTTTCATCCTCCCTAAAATCCATCCAAACAAACAAGCTAAAACATTTATTTATTTATTTTTTTTCATGTTATTCACACTTGATTTGGTATGAATTTAGCTGTTAATCTACACTTTTAGTCTCCAACGCACTAGCTGCATCAAATAGATGTTGACAAGAGGTCCAATTGGAAACCCTGACCTAAACAATAAATTAACACAACCCCAACTTTTTGCAGTAATTTGAAAGAATAAAACATCATTGAATGGAAAACTTCTGTGCAATGTGCAATCTCATGGATAACTAGATATTCCATGAACCTCATAACAGCAATTGAAGGGTAAAATATAGTTGGTTTTTGCAGTTCTTTGAAAGAATAAAATGTAGTTATACTAGCTGAAAATATTGGAAAACATGGAAATCATTTATTATTATTATTTAAAATAAACATTTTACAATCTTTGTGATTACGACCTGGGTGTACGTGTGTGAGTGAAGTCTCACATTGATTAATTATGAGAAGAATGAGTAATTAAACTCATACCCATTGGACTTAGATTTTTTGAGTTAAATGTGTCTTTATATATTATATTAACTAGTATGTAACCCGTGCTAATGCATGGAAACATTCAACAATAGTGATGATAAGGTGGTATTACCAAAGCAAGTGAGATAATGATCTTGGCTTTTATGCTGGGTATTATTATCAAGACAATTGATCAAGCTAAAAATAAATAATAATTACATACCTACCTAAATGTCTAATAGTGTGCTGCTGAAGTTATTGTAAGCGAATCAAACATTATATAATTTCTAAAAAGTGATTGTTATAAGCTTTGCTTCCTTCTATTCTATCATTTAGTAAGTTAAAATAACATGCCCTTTACCATCCATATAAAAGACATGTAATGTAGATATAAAAGAGTAATGCCAAGGAGGTGGCAAATTGGAATTTGTGTAGTTAAGAATATTTAAGTGAGTGAGGCGGTTATTTCGGTTTTTGTGTTAGTATTATAATAGTCACTTGGCAAAAAAAAGAAAAAAAAAAGACTCTTGGTGTAAAATTATATGATTAGATATATGATTGTATTTTTTATGGTTTTTTTATATTGGACTCCTTGTTTTTTGCATTGGATGACTCACTTGGAATAAAAAATTTAAACTAAAATGAGGCACGTGGTGCAATTATACTCTAATTGAAATCATATTTGGATTCTAATTGTAACGATTTTGCAAGATGAAATTTAAGATTAAATTGAACAGTATGAGAATGAACCTTAAAAGAGCAAAATTAGGAAATTTATTTTTTAAGATGTCTATGAATGTTTTGCTAGTGTAACTTTCACAAAATTTGTAAGAAGATTTAAACAATTCTTTGTCTCTTCTTCTTCTTTGATTGCAAATTAGGATTACAATTTCAAAAATTCCTAACAACTAATGTAAAATATCAATTAAACAAAAATTTTAACATTAGGATTCCATTCCCTAATATATCCTCAATTATCTTCCATGCAAGCTTACTCTTACTCCCTTCTCTTGAACAATATACCTCATCCCTTGTGCCAGTTTCAAAGTTCTAAACATCAAAATTAAATATTACGTATGTGCCACCAAAATGCAATTAATTAATACTAACTTAAATATTACATATGAACTATTGGCACAATGACTTACGATGAGAAATATACGCCACCAAAACACAAGCAATTAATACTTTTTGTGGGCATGACAGTTTGCTTATGATGAGAACTTTGAGAGACTCACCAAAGGAGCTTTTGATGATCCTTAGTCTGCATCACTCTATTTAACAATATTGCTTAACTTAGAGATCTTTTGTTTGCTGTAATTTCAGTTGGCTCAAAAGAAAAGCTAATGGGTTAGCTCCTGCCTAGGCAACCCTTTTTCCTTAAACCATGTGATGATGTAACACATAGTTCTTTAGTTATAGTCACCATTTGTAGAAAATGTTAGAGGAAATGAGGAATACCAAATTAGAATGTGAAATAAAAACATTTTCATCAGATTTTAAAAAAGTGCTATTTATCTCGCATACAGACTCACCGACAAATTTTAGAAGTTGCATATAACAGCATGTGTAAAAAGAAAGCAAGTTGAACTACAATAGTTCCACTAGGGCAAGGGTAGCTACAATAGAAACAAAGACAAACTTTGATCAAATTTCCATTGCTATAGTACATAAGTTATAGTTGCACTCATGCATATATTGAAAGAGTAATTAAGCCCATGCAATTAAGTGGTTCTTAAGTAAATAAAACTTTAGTAGAGATATTTGGCACTGCAGTCAAACTTAAGTAAAAAAAATGTTCAAAAGTAGCACAACTATAAAACAATTGCCCATCTCTCTGTGATTAACAACTTAAGATGTGTATCTAAGGTGTTAACTTGAACCCTTTTATTGCTGTCCTGTTCTGGCCAGCATGTGCAACGTATCTCCATATCACATATTAAGAAGTGCACATATTTTTAATCTTCATACCAAGATTGAGGTGCTTATCATAGCAAAAAATTATTCCAAGGAAAGCAAAAAATTTGTACTTTATAACATAAACCAAAAGCATTCAAAACAATTCCAACCAGAATATATTTCCACTGTAGAAATTTTATCATCCTCGTGAATAATAAAAAAACGCAGTTAATATTGTTTTCGATAACAATTACATTGAATGCATTAATGACATGGATACTTATGAAAAGTACTTGATGTAGGAGAGGAATATACAAATGAAGAATGGAAGTAAAACTACACAAGAACACTAACTTAACATCTTACAATCTCCTTTTCCCAATTACTACTTTCTAGAGATTTTTATCAGACTCCCTACACCAAGACAGGCTCAAAGAGCCTTAAATCAACATTAACTTAGCCCATCTGTGTAATCCAAAGTAATTAAGAAATTTGAAGTAACAGGCAGCAGAAATTTATTGTATAATTGGTTTATCATGAACCTCCATTGCCCTCCCTAAATTATTAAGATTGAATGTTAAAGTAAATAGTATAAGATTCATCTTGAAAGCTCAGTAATGGTGCCAGAAGAAAATTCCTCCTTGCCCCTTTAGCCATAAAGCTGATAGGGTGATATTCACTGATTCCCTTGTTCAACACAAAGCTAGCAGCAGCCTTATCAAAATCAGTATCTGGTGACTCTGATTTGCAACTGAGCTTCGTGCTTGTACCTGAATTATAATCCACACCACTATACACAAAACAATCCTTGTTGCTTTCCGACTCCAAGGACACCGTTTCAGCCCTTCCATCCAATCCTGCAACCAACCGGAAAACAGAAGATCCACCACTACCAGAAGAGTCTGCAACTGCAAGGTTTTTATCTTTTCCTTGATGCACTACAACCATCCCTGGAAAATCAAATGGTTCTAGCATGACTGATCTGCCAATAGCATCTTTCATTGTTGAAACTTCTGCAGGGGATGAGTAATTTAAGATGAGTCTGAAAGTGGCATGAACAGCAGAATTGGTGCCAGGTGCAGGTAATTTTTCCATTGTGATCGATTGGTTTGAATTGGTTAAGACAAAATTTGTGTCCCCAGACTCTTGGGACAAGGAAACCAGAGAAGTTTTATAAGCAGCAGGGATTGGAGTTATCCAGTCAGAAAGAGAATTGGCTGACCCAGTTTTGATGTCCCAGTCACCACTGGTATGACCTGATAGTAGATAGGGACCATAAAGTATTGCCTGAAGAGAGGAAAACTCAGGCCGGTCATCTGAAGTTCATTGGAAAGACTGTCAGTAATATATCATCCATAATAATTCTTTTGCTAATCATTAAAAGTATGCTCAGGTTCAGTATATGTAGAAACTGGTCAAGTGCATTGACAATACCTTTAATAGCTTCTGTTCTCAAACTAATGGGCAGCTGAAGGGTTATTTTGTCGCCGACCCTCCAATCTCTAGTGACTGATAGGAAGTTTCCTACATCGGGATACGAAAAGTGAAGAAATTATATATATATATATATATATTTAATTACTTTAAATTACTGTTAAGTAAAGAAACTCTGTAGTTTGCACCAAAGATGCCAGAGAGTAGGGCCAAATGACCTTTTGGCAGAAAGATTAAATTGCATTGACCACTTTTTCATTTGAGAAAATAAAAAAAGTATAAAATGAAATACATGATATAGTTGAAAATAAGAATAGTTAAAAAATATGTATAAGGAAAAAAAAAAAAAAAAAAGGACAACTGTAGAAATTTGTTGTTTCCTTCTTTTGAAGAAGAGCTAATAGAGGAGAAATTCACACCTGGAGCTGGTAGGTTTAAACTCTGGTCATTTAGTGATGCTTTCGCTCCATCTGTATGTGTCCAACTAGGTATCCGCAAGTTCAAATTAGATGCTTGGGCTGCTCCCTGCATATCAGATCCAGTATAAAAGCCAGTTATAGCCTTGGATGTAATGATTCCTTTTGACTGGAGATAAGACTAGAGAAAACAAAAAGAAATATTTAATCTCACATCTATTTTATTTAAAAAAGACTACTTCATGCAACTCTTTGTTATACTCAAAACCAATTGTCACTGGTCAGGCTGAATGTTTGTCTCCAAGGCACAGATGCATAAGTGCTGGGAAACGTGGCTGGGTGTCTGTGTGTGTATACATAAAGTTTGCCAGAACTGTCTTTAGATCTAGGTTTAGGTTTTACTCCCACCAAATCGAGCCTTACCTATGGAGGGCATTTACAAAAAAAAAAAAAAAAACAGATATTGTGTGATATAAAAAGGACTCATGTTTATTCTTGGTAATTAGCAATTTGAGTATTCAATGTCTTAGTAAGTGAAGTCCAAAGAAAATATAGTCAGCAGTGACATATTATTACAATAATAAAAGAGCAAACTAACTTCTATTTGGCTTATGAGAAAATCATAACCATAACAGTACCTCCTTCAAAGTAGGTGTCAATGTCACTCGGAGGTAAGGATCCCATGAACTAACAGCATCAACTTCCTGATTGAGCAAAATTCGTCCAGATTTCCAATCAAGTGAGCTTGTTATATACTGTATGATGTAAAGACTAGGAACTTCTCCTTCCTCTTCAAAATATATGGAATCTCCTAACTTTGAGAATGATTCGATTCCTACGGAAGCAACAGGAAGAAAACACTTGTCAAGTGGATAAAGTGCTAAAGAGATACAACATCAATGGTTACCAGGGAACTTTCACCAAAGAGATAAAAGAGTAGAAAACCAGATCAACTTGCTCAGCAGGAAAACTACCATATGAAAAAGCAAAACCACGGATGAAAGAAGTTAAGATTGACACAAATTGAAGAAAAACTCCTTGGACTTCTATTCTTAAATCAATAAGTTCAAAATTGACAATCAATTCACACCTGTACCATAGCAACACCAAAAGGAATGATTTTTTGTTCCCCATCCATGGTAGCCACTGGCCTTGGAAACACCACGACCTTGTGGAAGCATGTAAATCATCACTCCAGGCTCTGTTCCTTTTTGAATGCTTAGCACACCATTTGTCAAGGCACGCTCGTAATAGTCTGCGTATGCCATTTCCTTGGTCCACGTAAACAGGTGGCGCGAGACCTACCAAATCAATAAGACATGGTAATCCATGCATATTCCCAGTTACCATGGTAATATATATCATAAAATTGAGGGCCACACGCAATCACAAATGTGAAATGAGATGCAATTATTTAGATTCATTGCTGCTCATAAATCAACTTTCAACAGAAAAACCAATGAAAATTTTCATCAAGACCCTAGAGGGGGGAAAAAGCATACCTTCAGCATGTTATAAGTTGTGCATCATTCTTCATTCTCTGTCTGTAGAGTGCTTGCCAATCGCTTTGGGTCTGACCTGCCAGGGGCAAGGGATCAAAGTGAAACACAATCAGAAAAGAGTGAAAAATGTTATAATTATGTGATTAAATGATTAAACTCATCATCTCCTAATAGTTTAAACTTTTGGGAGAGTTGGTAATTTAATATGGTATTAGAGCAGAAGGGCTTGGGTTCGATCCCTATCTCCTCCACTCTACCTCCCATTTAAAATCTCACATGTTGGGTCTCACCTATTAAAAAGAAGTTTAAGCCCATATGTGAGGGGGAGTGTTAGAATTATGTGGTTAAATAATTATCCATCATCTCCTAATAGTTTAAGTTTTTGGAAGAATTGGTGATTTACCCAAAAAGAAAAAAAAAAAAAAACCTAGCAAATATCATGTGAACAAATGGACACAAGGTTTCAACTGTTTGTATTTACTCAGTGTAGCATACAGAGATACTCAGGTAAAGGGAAAGAATTGATATATGAATTACTATTATTACCAGAACTCACTAACTGATGTGCCTCCTGTTGCATAGCTGTGAGAAGAGTTAACAATTTCCATAAAGAACGTCCCTATTGCCTGGAAAACCATATTTTTGAACAAGCATTACAAATATTTGGAGATTAGTTCATGACACATTTGTATCATATAACCGCTCAGATAAACAAAAACTAACCCTATATAGCAGTTAAAAGATGAAAATCTTCCAAAAACAGAGGTGCAACTGAATAGGGAAGGTGAAAAGCATATCATGATTAAGCATAGGAGCATAAATGAAGCCAGGCTTTACTGAGTATTACTGTTCCAATGATTTATAATTTAATAAAGAAGTTACCTTATAAAGTGGATCACCAGTGATTTCATACCGCTTTTGAGATCCTATAACAATTGGGATGTGTGTATTGGCATGAAAACCAGCTATGTCATCAGCCTACAAGAAAAAGAAAAAGAAAAATTGTGAAACAATTGTAAGTATGAAAATCAGAATTGAAAACATGGAAACTTGAAAATGAATTAATTCAAGAAAAAGAAAAACCCTGAAAACTTTATATGTAAAGTTACTGTAAAATCAATACCATATTCTGAGAAAAGAAGAATGTAACCGGTAATGCATTGGTAAATTTACCATCCTTTGGCATTTCTTATCAGATATTAAAAGTACTTTTTACATTACCAAATAGGTATAAAGACACAAAATTGGGCACCATACGTGCTACTGATCCAGAAGGAAAACCAACTGTAGGCAAGAAATCACAAAATATTTCTGATTACTGTTGTTCAGCTGCACAAGCCAGGGATGGTTGACTCTATATTGCTATGAAATAAGGTAGAAGTGGAACCAAGGAAAGCTCAGGCAGAAAACCCTCCAATTTCAGTGACACCCTTGATCCTATTAATTGGATATTTGGAGCATACATAAAATTGAATCTACTTATTTTTTTCTTGTTCCTTTTTTATAACCATTAATAAGCTATTGAAAAGAATAGGCTTTTTCCTGTAATAATTAAGAGTTAATAGACAAGTTTAACGGTTTTACGTTAAAATAGAGTACTAAGAAACCACAAGGCAAGCAACAGTAGTACCATTAGAACACAAGGTCACTGATTACTACTCTTAATCTAAATCCTATATCTAACTATTCTTGCATTATGTAAATGATATTTGTATTAGAGATAGCTTTCTCCAAGGTAAAAAAGTCTCGGCTTCCTGATCAGAAATGTTATATGCCAAAACGTAGTAAGAACAACTCCACTAATGACAAATTCAAAGTTCAGAGTGTTCCTAATAGTGTTTCAGACTTTCAGTCCTTTCGGTACAAAAGCAACAGTTTGAAAGGTAGGGAACACTACTTTGTTTCCTCCAAAGGAAAAGTGATTACTTGTCTGTCTAATGTTTACCACAGAGAGAGAGAGAGAGAGAGAGAGAAATCTTTGAAAATCCAAAAAATCAACCTAGAGTCAGTGAACAGAAAATAAGCTTACCTCTACTGCAAGTATTCCTAGAAAGCATGGTTTGTCAAAAAGGTGAGCCAACACCAAATGCTTTGGATCTCCCTGCACATATTAATATGAAAGGCTTACATCAAAACCCACAGTTCACAATGATACGAGTACCTTGCAGACCTACAGTAACAACATTGTGCCAAAAACTTTAGAAAACATAATCAACTAAAACATGTTACCACTTACCACCTTTCAAAGCATATAAGGCCTGCTTCTCATGTAATGATGCTAAATATCCAAAGGCTCAGGATTGTTTGTAATAAAATAAAATAAAACAAAGGCTCAGATTCTATAACAATTGCAATAACAATTGCAAATTCATATGGTTTCATAGATTTTTTAATTAGTACAGAATAAAGGCATAAGGTACATATGATTGAACAAGACTTCTGGAATAGCACACTTAATATAAGTTTCAATTGCTTACCAATCTGGTCACTTCTGCAGATATATATGTCAACCCAGTTCAGGAAACAATTAGTATCACTAGAGTAAATTGAAGTATCAAGGTGAGGAGCTACAGAACCATTTAGATAAGTTCACATACCGTTATGGCGTATAACTTGTAAAGGACATCATTCATGCCACCAGTTTCTTCATTAAGTGACAGATAGTGCCTTTCTAAACTGTGCTTTGATATCACATTCTGAACACGGTTGTAAAAATAATCGACCATCCATGTCACCATTTTTAAAGCTTGAGGATTACCAGCAAATGTATGTTGATCAAGCAGGCCTGCTAAGATCTGTCAAAGTATAGAAGTTCAAAGCTAATTGCATAGCTTGTTGTGGCCAAATAAATCAAATCCATCTTGTAGAACAATTGAAGTAGGATCTACCTTGTGGATAGTGTAATATGGAGCCCAAACAGGTTTTATAGCTTCAAAACGATCAAATTGCTCAGACGGGAGTAATGTCCTTCAAGAAAACAGAACCTGCTAATCAGTATAACCATAGTGACTAAATTTCAAGCCTAAAATTGACTTAAACATCATTACACTTGGTTGAAAGCAGTTTAGAAGACTGATGCTCATGAACAGGGATATAGAGGAACTAAGAACATAAAAAACAATATTGTCTAAACTGTCGAATGAAATGAACTCATATGTGATATTGTATCAGAAAAAGGAAAAAAAATGAAACTAAACAGGGTGACCTGAGTAAAGTGATTTTCAGTGATTGCACTTTTTAGACTTTTTTGGTTTCTTTCTTGAACTTCCTTGCATTTATGGTCATCTAATTATTTTATTCATACAGGAAAGAAAGAGAATCTAAGAAAGACTCAATGGCTTTGCATAGAAAACAAGAATACAACATGATTAAATAAACAGAACAGGAAGTACAGAAGTCATGATTGACAAGATTAAAAAACTAAACTAACCTACAAAATGGCCCCGAAGCTCACAATCTGGTTTCTCCCAGCCCCCATATGCATTGCCAGGTGTTGGCAATCCAGCTGTCTTCCTAAAGCTCCAAACCAAGCTATCCTCATCCAACAGCAATAGGTATTCCAAATTTGTTTGCTGTGCTCTTCCATGCATTGAATTTGAGTCCAATCTCACATCATGCAACGAAATTTCCTTAAGAAAATCTCCAGAAAACTTAAAGCCACCTTGATTTTTCATTTTCCGATACGTCATTGCCCAACTGTATTCATCTTCTTCCCTCAAAACCTTTCTTGGTAGCAAATTAGACCACGCAGAATCATCGGTTGGTATCAAATGGTAGTGTGAAAACATCTCTTCCTTCCATGTTTCATTATTGGATGAAAGGGGCTCATATCGAAGACCATGTGATGACAGTTGAGTAGGAACGTTTGTACACTCCTTACTCATTGCACAACCACATAGCAAAGAGATTAAAAGTACAACTAACATTTCAAAGAACAGAAACCCCTTCATCTTTTTAAACTCGGACTAAAAATACCTCAAACTTTAGTCCAGAAATGACCAAATAAACAATTCGAGTTCAAATATAACTAACGAGAAGTCAATCATACATTTTATCGAATACCCAGAAAGCAAAAACCTTAAATTTGGATGAATTCAACATTAACAAAGTTCAAAACAGAAAAAACCAGACAGTATGAGTTCAAAACCAACTAAAAAGAATCAAAGCATTCACTTTGGACCAAAACCCAGAATAGAAAACCTCTCAATTCAATGAACCCTGTAAGAAAAAACTACACGCTTTTACTTCAAATCCAGCTAAACAGAATGAAAGCTGTCATTTTTATCAATAATCCATAACACAAAAAAAATCCCTGTGAACCACAGAGCAATACAGTCCAAAACACACGTCAAGCTCAAATTCACTCCATAGAAAAGGAATCACAGGCAAATCTTAAATAGTGAAAAAAAAAAAAACACAAGCACATGTGAAACCGGGTATTATACGTACACGCCCACAAAGTGACCGACTAGCCATCAAGGTGAAGTCCAAAGACTTCACTTCAAACTATACCCACAAAAATACCCATCTCGTGCAAGCTAAGAATTGGTTTCTTGTCAAGTAAAAAAGTGAATATATTAACTGAAGCAATACACAAAACCAACTACCCCCAATAATTCAAGACAACTACAAAAAGTATCAGAAAGAGTTTTTCCTTTTTGTATGTACAAAGAAAAAATAGAGACAGATAAGAATCACGGATATGTGTCATTTTCTGCGGTTGTGTGGCTTTGACTGTAAGTGAGAGAGAGAGAGAGAGAGAGAGAGAGCGCGAGTTCGGGATTTTCTACTTTCGAGGGGTGAGAATTTGAAGAAATCGCTGGCAAATTCTACCTGCTTTGCGAGAAATCGAGCCGTTGGATTCTTTATCCTTTTTTTTTTTTTTTTTTTAGTACAGAAGTCATGATTGACAAGATTAAAAAACTAAACTAACCTACAAAATGGCCCCGAAGCTCACAATCTGGTTTCTCCCAGCCCCCATATGCATTGCCAGGTGTTGGCAATCCAGCTGTCTTCCTAAAGCTCCAAACCAAGCTATCCTCATCCAACAGCAATAGGTATTCCAAATTTGTTTGCTGTGCTCTTCCATGCATTGAATTTGAGTCCAATCTCACATCATGCAACGAAATTTCCTTAAGAAAATCTCCAGAAAACTTAAAGCCACCTTGATTTTTCATTTTCCGATACGTCATTGCCCAACTGTATTCATCTTCTTCCCTCAAAACCTTTCTTGGTAGCAAATTAGACCACGCAGAATCATCGGTTGGTATCAAATGGTAGTGTGAAAACATCTCTTCCTTCCATGTTTCATTATTGGATGAAAGGGGCTCATATCGAAGACCATGTGATGACAGTTGAGTAGGAACGTTTGTACACTCCTTACTCATTGCACAACCACATAGCAAAGAGATTAAAAGTACAACTAACATTTCAAAGAACAGAAACCCCTTCATCTTTTTAAACTCGGACTAAAAATACCTCAAACTTTAGTCCAGAAATGACCAAATAAACAATTCGAGTTCAAATATAACTAACGAGAAGTCAATCATACATTTTATCGAATACCCAGAAAGCAAAAACCTTAAATTTGGATGAATTCAACATTAACAAAGTTCAAAACAGAAAAAACCAGACAGTATGAGTTCAAAACCAACTAAAAAGAATCAAAGCATTCACTTTGGACCAAAACCCAGAATAGAAAACCTCTCAATTCAATGAACCCTGTAAGAAAAAACTACACGCTTTTACTTCAAATCCAGCTAAACAGAATGAAAGCTGTCATTTTTATCAATAATCCATAACACAAAAAAAATCCCTGTGAACCACAGAGCAATACAGTCCAAAACACACGTCAAGCTCAAATTCACTCCATAGAAAAGGAATCACAGGCAAATCTTAAATAGTGAAAAAAAAAAAAACACAAGCACATGTGAAACCGGGTATTATACGTACACGCCCACAAAGTGACCGACTAGCCATCAAGGTGAAGTCCAAAGACTTCACTTCAAACTATACCCACAAAAATACCCATCTCGTGCAAGCTAAGAATTGGTTTCTTGTCAAGTAAAAAAGTGAATATATTAACTGAAGCAATACACAAAACCAACTACCCCCAATAATTCAAGACAACTACAAAAAGTATCAGAAAGAGTTTTTCCTTTTTGTATGTACAAAGAAAAAATAGAGACAGATAAGAATCACGGATATGTGTCATTTTCTGCGGTTGTGTGGCTTTGACTGTAAGTGAGAGAGAGAGAGAGAGAGAGAGAGAGCGCGAGTTCGGGATTTTCTACTTTCGAGGGGTGAGAATTTGAAGAAATCGCTGGCAAATTCTACCTGCTTTGCGAGAAATCGAGCCGTTGGATTCTTTATCCTTTTTTTTTTTTTTTTTTTGGAAAAATACTAAATTACTATTTTCTTTTAATTATTAGAGAGACAGTGAATTTTACCTTATACGGCCTCGTTGAAAATACTAAGAAAAGTGTGACATTTGAGTTACAACACTCTTATTTAATTATGAAATTTAAGAAAGCTTATAACACTGTAAAATATCAACGATATTTTTAGAACGCCCTATTTTGACTTATGATGAGTAGGCATAATCTCTTCTTTCTTTCTTTCTTTCTGTTTTTCATTTTATTTTGACTTGTACTATAGTGTTAGCTAGACATCTTAGTTTGTTGTGGGATATTGTCGTACCTGTATAATAACTTTAAAAATTTTACATATTTTAAAGATGATTATATTTCTTTTAAAAAAAATTTAATTAAGTTATTTTGTCATTTTTTCTCAAAACAAAATCAATAGAGTAATATGTTCAAAAGGATAATAATTATAATGATTGCGCGGTATAATTTTTCCCCCCAAATTTTCTTTTCCAAATTAATTATGATGACATTTTTTTTTAACAAGTTAATTTTTTATTCTAAGGAGAGGGGAGGAGAGACGACACGAATATTTATTTGCTAGGTATTTTACTATCAATCCCAATCAATTATCTCACAACAAATCATATCTTAATTAACAAGATTGACTCAGTTGGCTTTAACCTACCCAAAAAAAATTTGAGATATAAAATTTGTTGGTTGTCTTCAAAGTGACTATTTTATAATAGTGGCATCATGATGGGGATTTTTGTTTCTACCTTGGAAAAAAAAAATTTCACAGTAAGGAAATTCATAACTCACAAGTGATAGTCCACATTCTCATACTTCGATTTCGTAATATAAAATGTCTATGGTGGCTATACCATAGGGATTTTCCATTAAATTTGCAATTGGAAGTGCAATGCCAATAAACCCAAATTTTAAATTTATAAAATACTGAAGTCTATATAAATATAATAATAAAATGTGATGATGCAAAGAGCCATATCCTTCGGTGCGCAAAATAATTGTCATTAAAATATAGAAAGCACTGTGGTGGAAGCAAAAATTAATTAATTAAGTAGTGGCCGAACTAGATATTATATTATATATTGATTAACATTTTCTGTCTTCGATTGTTTCAGATATTGTATGGGATGCTTATACCAAAAAGAATTCGCATAGAAGTTTGTTTTGATCAGAAAAAAACAACTCCAACCTTTGTTTTCTTCTTAATATTAAGCATTTGTTATCGTCTCTTTGGAAAAGAAGTTTTTGTTTTATCTCTTACTAAACTATATATGTGGCTTTCCATGGTGGGATTAATTTACAGGAATATAAATTATAGGAGAGCATTAGATAGAATAGAAATGATGGGTCCTATTTACTGTATGCACAAGTATGGTTGCCATTTGTCTTGGTGAATATTTCAAGGGATATATAGTAGAAGATTATAAAGATTAAAGAAAAATGATATGACTTAATTGCATGATAATTTTTTTTACACCAAGCTTTGTTACTTCGAGTTCATCATCCCTTATTGTAAGCCAAGAAAAAAAAAATAGTTATACAGTAAAATAAAAAAAATAGTTACCTCTTTGAATCTTCATCTTTAGTTATATTGTCCTCTAGGAATGTAACCCCACCAACCCAAAGGCACAATACAATATTCATGTGTCATACAAGTAAATATCAAAAGGTTTTCGGTGCCTATAGTAATTGTAGGGTCGGTTTTTGTTGCCAAAGCCTAAGGGATATGGGTTAAAGGCCCAACGAACCCGGAACAATGAATTTGTAGAGAGTGGATCGAAAGAGCTGGGCTGGATATGAAGCATAGAATAATTAGCTAGGTTACATGCAGTGATGATAACATGAACTGAAACTTAGGTAACTCTATGAATGAATGTCCGAAGAGGCGTTTTATTGAATGAACCGTGATTACAATATTCAGAGTTACAGTAAAGCTTTTCTCTTTCTTTCTCTTTCTTTTTTCCGATCCCTTATTATCAGGGACCCTTCTTCTTTATATAGCATCCCTTCCTATCATCTCCATCGTCCACTTGTTCTTCATCCACGCATCCACTCGAGTGCATGTCACGTCGTGTGTCTACTTTAATTCTTTGTGAGTGGCGATAGCTGAGGTTGCACTGTTCAGGAGTCTTCTCCACATAAATGCGGCCAGAAAAGCTGTTGCAGCGCATTAAATGCGGTAGTACCAGCTTTTCCTTCAGATATTTTTTAGTTCTGATCATTTCCGGATCCACCCAGGATCTATCATTGCCGTTGGGACCGTTGGGAAGATTAGTCGGACCCTCCACACGTTCGTTTGATCAAGGCTCATCATAGCCGAGGAGCAAGACATCCTCGGACCAATGGTGAGCTCTTCGGACGACACTCCCCTTCTGCTTCTGGGCTTCCTGCTTTAGATGGGCCGCCCCAACCACCTATTAATCCTCAGAAATGCAATAGTCTTTAACAGGCGGTTTCGGGCCCGTTAGGTAGCTTTGGGCTTTTTCCCCCCACAGTAATAATCATATGATATGTAGAAATAGTAATAAGGGAAAATGAATTCTAGATGGTTCCAGTTATATTTGGTGTAACTCTAAAGGTAACTCTAAAGAGTTGTACATTTTTTAAATCATTAGATTTAAGTAGATCCAATGGTAAAAAAAATACTCATTAATGCTAAGTAATGTTTTGATTAGGATCTCATTTATTATCATTTATTTATGACATTCTATACTTATCTCTCAACCCAAAAACAGGTATATGTTTCTCACTCCTCTCTCTTTCTCCTCCATCACTCTTCCACCTCCACTGTCATAGAGAAATAATTCAAGAAAAATTGTAATTAGACTTTAGCTTTTGTTATGAACACCATGAGTAGATATATAACCTTTAAAAGAGCTAAATGGAAACAAAGAAGTTCATGTAGCAGATCCAACCAAATGAGATTAAGGCGTAGTTGGATTTGAGTTTCTTTTGTGACGAGATTGTTTAAGTTACATAAGAAGTAGAGGGATGCTACGTCTACAACAATTTTACAACATTTTTACAACAAATCACAGGTGGTTAGTTATTATTGGTTCAAATTTGAAACTAACACTAAGATTACTTTTTTGTCCTAACAATAACAACCAGTAACAACCTACCACTTGGGATTTGTTGTAGAAATGTTGTAAAAATGTTATAGACATAACATTTCTCTAAGAAGTATATAGCTAAACATAACATTTAATTACTTTTCAAAAGAGGCACATAACTTTGTATGCAGCAAAACTGCTGATATTATATAATCATTAGCTTTCCCTAAAAGTTTACATAATTAAGGATATTCCCCTCACTTGTCTCTATCCCTATGTTAATTTATGTTAATTGCTTGCTTCTCTAACATTATGTTTCATGTTAAAGTTGTTCAATAACTGATTCTTCTTTAGGATAAAACTTAAAAATAATATATATCTTCCTGTATGCTGAGCACAAGATATCAAAATATAGTGGTAGGTGTATACTGCTTTCTTTGTTAGAATTGATTGGTAGTCTTGAAGGAATTATATTCTTTTAGGAGCACTATATGGAACACCCAACCACAAGTTTCTTTCAAGTTTGGTATTTTTGTTTGAGAGTGAATAATGCTAAGATAACAATATTTTTTCCAATTTTTTTCACGTTCATTTAAGTTTCCACTTACACTATTTTTATTACGCACCAATTAATAAAAATAATAATAAAAAATGTCACATCCATAGATTTATTGAGCTGAAAAAGAAAAATTATTTAAAAGTGTTCACACTTGGAGAGAGAGAGAGAGATTCTTATTGAACAAACATTGTATATCTTCTTTTTTTTTTTTAAGAAGAACCATTATATATCTTTTGTTTTATAAAATAATAGAGAGGCTTTGTTATCATACCTGGACTCTTCATTCCATCCAATGTGATATTTTCAACCAAACTATTTAAAACCTCCTTTTTTTTTTCTTTTTTTTTTTTTGAGAAATTTTAGTCTCTTATTTGAGATCTCTAAGTCAACATTATACACCTATTTGTTTTGCATTATTATCTATCTCATTTATAGTACACTTATTTGTTTTGCATTATTATCTATCTTATTTATAATACACCTATTTATTTTACATTATTATCTATTTTATTTATAGTTATTGACATAGGACTCTAATTTTAAAACACTATTATTATTTTTATGTGTGTTTTAATAAGTATTAGATTATTAGTGTTTATTTAAAAAAAGAAGACATGTACTCTAATTTAGCTTCTAAATATAGATTTGATTAATAATTTAATTTTATCTTTTTCTTACTTTTATTTTAACTAAATGACAAGAGTGGATACTTTCACTAATACAACTTGTGAGTTGTGATGACCTAGTCGGTTGTAGAGTTAGAGATATGGTCCAGCACAAAGTGACACAGCCTTTTGACTAAGGCAAGTAGTGACAAAATAATGTGCAGGCTTTTCTAACTAGGTACATTGCTCTTGTTGCTATGATTGACAGCAAAACGTCATACTACTTTTTTCCCAATCCGTGAACTATTGTGATGGAACAGTAGAGTTGAAATTTTCTTTCTTGGGTAATGGCCTGTGAACAGATGTATAATGTTGTAGTCACTTTCTAGAGTGTGCCTATTCAGTGAACAATTGTAGAACGAATTGCATGCATCACAAAGAACTGTCTTCTCAGCTAGGTGGTGGAAATTAAATACTGAACCCAGAAAAAATCCAAAGATCACAGAAAGAAAATCTGTATATAGATAATTCTTGAGTTCTTTACGTTTGGTTAGTTCGCTGGGAAAATAGTATGTAACTTGAAAGTAAGGGTGGGGTTGTGTATTTGTAGTAGGGGTGACAATTTGTATTCATGTGTCGGGTTCGTGTCGTGTCGACTCATGAGTATCTGATTATATGGGTCAACACTAACCCGATATGTTTATTAAACGGGTCAAGATTTCTCAACCTTAACACAATCTATTTATTAAACGGATTAGTCGTGTCGACATATTTATCAGATTTTATCAACAAAAAAAAAAAAAAATTAGTACTAACCAAATTGATATGAATTATGAAAAACCAAAAAAATAAATATTTTTAATATAAAATTCAGAACAACGAGTAACTGCATTACAAATAATAATTCAAAACTAAAACATATCTCAATATTACAAATAATCAATCATAATATGTCAAAGAAAATAAACCATAACAACTAATAAGTTTATTTACCTAGGGTTTGAATGGTATATTAGTAAAATGTCATTTAATTAAATGGGTTAGACAAGTCAAACGGGTTTCATGGGTTGGACACTAAGCCAACCGTTTAATTTCAATCGTGTCAACTCAAATATGACACTAATTCATTAAACCTCAACCCATAATCTACTAATTTCGTGTCATGTCATGTTGAGTTCGCGAGTCGTATCTAATTTTGCCACTCCTAATCCGTACTGCATAGAAAGTGGTAGCATATATTGGTGACAATGATATTGAAAAGATGGTGGTACATTAAAGATCAAATTGACTTCTCTTTAGAATGTAATGTAGAGGAATATGATTTGGCTCCATCAAAAAGAGTAATGCTAATTCCTTTACAGTTCACTGTAGTATATACCTCATTAAATAGGTGGTGGTGCAAGAACAGCTTTGTTATTTCATGGGAAGAATGAGAAAAAGTGAAAACTTTTTCATGATTTTCTTTTTCTTCCTTTTTCCAACTATTTTAAGGAACCAAAGGAATGTTAATAATTTAATTTTCCCTCATCTTCAATGCTCTTTTTGAACTTTTTATTAAGTTAAAGAACCTTTGAGCTTTATAGGCACCTCTAGCCCACGAGAAATAGGGTGGTTGAGTATAATTTTTTATCCTATAGTGTTATTATTTTAGACTAGCACGTAAACATGGTTACTGGTGCCGTTTTTACAGAAAGAAAAACAATGATACAGCCTAAATAACTAACAAATCCTATCAATTAGTAATGCATTTCCAAGTCCTAAGTCCCAACCTTTGAAGAGGACGAAATTCATGCGCATAAATGTTCCCTAAAATGATCTAATCTAATATACTAGTATAAAAACAAAAATATTCCTCTTGCCTGTCTCAATTCGAAGTGTGTATATAAAGTATAAACATAACAAACATACACACAAATCGCGGGGCTGCTTTAAAATGTTCGCCATGAAGGGAAAATAGAGCATGTGTGTGCATTTACACATTGAAGTTGCATTTTCAAATTTGAAATTCAATTGTTTTGGGAGTGTGTAAATACACACACAATGTGTGCAACAAACACTTCCCATGTTCGAATACTTTCCTTATACTCATTATATGTTTAGGGAAATCTTAATCTCAAGTTTAAAATTCAATTGTTTTTGGAATGTGTAAACACACAATGTTTGCAACAAACACTGTTCATGTTTAAATACTTTCCTTCTGCTCGTATGTTTAGGGAAATCTCACTTGCACCAAGTAAAAGAATTCAAATAAAGTGAGTAAATAAAACAAGGAAAACCCAATTACTCTATTCTGGTTCAAGCTAATTTGGTCATTGTTGAAATGGAGCATCGTCATGATTTTAATATTTGAAACAAATACATATTTTTCAGAATTTATTTTATTTTTGGGTCTTTTAATAGGTATGTGAAAATGAAATTTGGTCGACTGTAACAGCCTCAAGTATAAACAAACACAATGGACTCTCTCGCGAACTCTCTCGCTCTCTCTCGAGAGGAACAAGAAGAACTCGCGCGCAGTAACAAGAAGGTGAAGGACGTTAACCATTCAGGCTTCCACGAAGGGCAGGTCTCAATGCCATCGTCTCCCAGCCATTGCTATGGTCACTGGAACCGAGCAACATCCTTTAAGGACAGACTCATAGGGGAGATTCCTGGTGCCTTTTCCCAGGCTTTCAACCTTGTGGATCGAATGGAAGATGAATCTGATTCAGATGAAGGAGAGATGAATGCATTGCGAGAAGGGCTTGCGGCGGTGAGTTTCTCCAAGGACTTCAAACGGCAAATCCGGAGACCATGGGAAAGAGCTCTCATAGTAAAAGTTTTTGGTCGCTCTGCTGGATTTACTTTCCTTCATAATAGATTGTTGTCACTCTGGAAACCAGCGGGAAGGCTGGAATGTGTAGACTTGGGGCATGGCTTCTTCCTTACCCGGTTTTCTTTGAAAGAAGACTATGATACCATACTCAAGAAAGGGCCTTGGTTCATCGGTGAGCACTTCCTTTCCATCAGACCTTGGGAGCCGGATTTTAGACCAACGACGGCTAATGTCTCATCTGTAGCTGTATGGATTAGGCTTACTGAGTTACCGATTGAATATTACAATGAGGAGGCTCTCATGCAGATTGGGAAGACTGTTGGTACTGTTTTGCGAATTGATACACACACTGCGTCTGAAACTCGTGGTAGGTTCGCGCGATTGTGTGTTCAAATAGATGTTACTAAACCACTCGTAACTGGCATTTTGATTGGAAAGGTTGAACAGTCGGTCTCATATGAAGGGATTCATAGGCTTTGCTTTGATTGTGGAAGAGTTGGACACCGTAGGGAAAGCTGTCCGTTTACTATCCGGCGAGATTTTTCTCCAAAGCCTACGGTGACAGAGGAAGACCGAGGGGTGATACCAGGCTCATGCAGTGTGCATGTTTCTGACGTGGCTGAAGACAAGGAGGGCCCCACAAGGAGCGTGCTTCATGCAGAGCATGAGAAGGAGCATGAGAAGGAGTCTGAAGGGAATTATGGACCGTGGGTTGTGGTTACTCGCAAGAAGACAAGAAACACCAGAAGTAGTGGAACTTTGCTTCCGCAGGTAACTGTACAGCCACAACAAGCGCATGGGATGCATGGGCTTGATTCCAGGATTATTGAAGGGCCAACTAATTCGAATAATAGCTCTGAAGCCTTGAGGGAGGCCAAAAGGAAGCACTCACCATCAGGATTAATCAATGGGGCCCGAATTGGAAGTGTTATACAAGGTTTGAGAAAGGTGTCCAATTACCAAGCCCAACACGCTTTAAATGGTGGCCCAACACCCACTGGGCTTGATTTATCAGGAAATCGACAAGGGAAAGAAGGAGTTACTCCGAAAGGTGTTACTAAGGCATCTGTAAAGGGCAAAAAGGACTTTGCTCGGGCTAGGTTGCATAAAGTTTGGTCTCCAGGCGCCGTTGAAGGGGGTAGTTCACAACACCCATCTCTCTCAGTTAGTTTGTTTGATTTTGCGCCTAGTGAAGAGACTAATATGTCTAGCGCCGATGGTTCCCAACAGCAAAGAGATGCTTCGAATTTTCATTTCAATGCAAAGTCACGGTCAGGGATGGGTAATCATCCCAGAGGTGCATCTTGTGAAGATCCGAATGAACCCAATTCGGATTTTGGGGTGGGTCAAGTCGAAGTTAAAGATGGTTTGGGAGTGGATATTCCTATTGACAGAGGTGAATGCAAAGGGGTGAAGGCAAGTCTGGTTGAGAACCTCAGTGTGCAAGAAAAAGAAGTTGTGCAAAGCGGAAAGGCAGCCAATCTCAATAATGGGCAGCAGGTAGGCCGTGAAGCTCTCGTAGTCCTTCCTAATGGCAATGGAGATGTGGGTTCATTTGCGTTCTCTAGAGATGGTATTGAGAACAGGGCAGATGAGGGAATGGCAGAAGCGGACCGGATGGAATTTGAGGGTGGAGGCGATGCTAATGCGTCCTAAGTAAGGATTGTTCCAATTTTGATCATACTATTTTTATGAATGTGATAATATGGAATTGTAGGGGGGCGCTTAAGCCCAACTTCCTAAATCATGTCAGAGAGCTGGTCCGTATCCATAATCCAACAATCTTGGTTCTAATGGAGACTCGAGTTGGCGGTGAGAGAGCTAGGGGTATTACTGACAGGCTCCCTTTCGAGAATGCTATTCATACAGACACTATTGGCCTTGCTGGGGGTTTGTGGATGCTCTGGAACTCTGAAAGGGTGGATGTCACGCCTCTGTCTAGCACGGAACAGGAGATTCATGCTATTGTAAAGGTACCAAACTCTGATTATAATTGGTTGTTTTCTGCCATTTATGCTAGTCCTAGGAGTGCTGAACGGCATATTTTATGGAATAATTTAATAAAGGTGGCTGAATTGCATGAATTGCCGTGGGTTCTTGCTGGGAATTTTAATGAGCCGCTTATGGGAGAAGACAAGTCTGGGGGTCGACCTGTGAGTGTGAGTAGATCTTTATTATTTAAAGAATGTTTAGATAAGTGTAGCATGATTGATATTGGGTTCACTGGGGCCCGGTTTACCTGGACAAATAAAAGGCCTCTCCAAGCTCTAATCCAAGAACGGATAGATAGGTTTTTTGTGAATCCTAGCTGGTGTTTGTTGTTTCCTGATGCAAAAGTTGTTCACCTTACTAGATGTCATTCAGATCATTGCCCCGTCCTGCTTGAAATGCTGCCAAGAAGTTTTACAGGGAGGAAAAGGCCTTTTAGATTCCAATCGTGCTGGCTATCTGACCCTTCTTTCCCTCAGGTTGTATCTCGGGCTTGGCATCTTAATCCTGTGTTCTCTGAGGCAGTTAACACTTTCACTGAAGATGCAGCCAATTGGAACCGTTTGCACTTCGGGAATATTTTTGAAAAGAAGAAAAACATTATGGCTAGGTTAAATGGTATCCAGAGGGTAATTTCGGCTAGGCCTTCAAACTTTCTTCTCAATCTGGAGAATGATCTTCATCAGAAGCTTGATATGGTGCTTAGGCAAGAAGAGGAATTATGGGCCTTAAAATCTCGAGTGAATTGGATGGTTCAGGGGGACCGAAATACAGCCTTTTTTCATGTCTCGACGCTGGTCAGAAGGAAAAGAAACCGGATTTTGGCTATCAAAGATTTAACTGGAGAATGGATCCACGAGGAGAATGAAATCAAGGACTTCATTAGAAGAGGTTTTGAGGGAGTGTACACTTCGTCTCTTTTAAGTAGCGCTCGATGTCATCCCTTAGTTTCTCAATGGCAAGCTAAGTTGTCTGAGGAGGAAAAGATGAGTATCAGTGGGGCTGCCTCTGAGGAGGAGATAAAATCAGCCCTTTGGTCGCTCAAACCTTTCAAAGCACCTGGTCCGGATGGGCTGCATGCCGGATTCTTCCAAAGATTCTGGTTGGTTGTGGGCAAGTCGGTCTTGGAGGAAGTGGGAAAAATCTTTGCGGAGAGGAAAATGCCGGAGTACTTGAATAGGACTCACATTGCACTCATTCCTAAAGTGCAAGGTCCTGAAACGTTGGGTAATTATCGGCCTATCAGCTTGTGTAACACTGTTTATAAAGTTGTCACAAAGATAATTGTTGCAAGGCTTAGGCCCTTTTTGGATAAACTTATCTCCCCTCTCCAATCAGCCTTTGTTCCGGGAAGGAAAAGTGTTGATAATGCAATCATAGTGCAAGAAATCATCCATTCTCTTAGCAAAAAAAGAGGAAAAGTGGGGTATATGGCCTTGAAGATTGATTTGGAGAAGGCTTATGACAAGCTTGAGTGGAATTTCATAAGGGATATGATGATTAGAGCTAACTTCCCTGTGGATTTAGTGGACATCATTATGAGCTATGTTTCTACAGTGTCGACAGAAATTTTGTTCAATGGGGAAGCTTTGGATCCAATTTATCCGTCGAGAGGAATAAGGCAGGGTGACCCTTTGTCACCGTACCTATTCATTTTATGTATGGAGTTCCTTGGACAGCTTATCCAAGAAAAATGCAATGCTAAACTTTGGCAGCCGGTTAAAGTATCTCAAAGTGGCCCGGCTTTTTCCCATATGTTTTTTGCGGATGATTTAGTTCTCTTTGCTAGAGCAGATGCCTCCAATTGCTCTATGATAAGAGATGTGTTGGATGAATTTTGCAATATCTCAGGGCAAACTGTGAGTGAAGCCAAGTCAAGAGTTTTCTTTTCGCCTAATGTGGATAGGGACAGTAGGGAGTCCTTTTGTGACATCCTTGGATTCCGCTCTACTCCATCACTTGGAAAATACCTCGGTTTCCCTATTAGACACTCTGGCTCTTCTTCTCAAGACTTCAATTACATTCTTGATAGAGTGAAGAATAAACTAGCGGGGTGGAAAGCGAATTTGCTCTCACTAGCTGGTCGCACGGTGCTCATTCAAGCCTCCTCAGCTGCTATCCCAGCTTATGTCATGCAGTGTACTCAATTGCCGGTTAGAATTCTTGAGGGTATTGACCGGGTAAACCGGAATTTTTTATGGGGTTCGTCTGAAGCTTCTAAGAAAGTTCACTGGGTTGGCTGGCACAAAGTGGTTAAACCTAAGGAGGAAGGGGGCCTTGGTTTGCAGGCTGCAAAGGGTAGAAACAATGCTCTTCTTGCCAAGTTAAATTGGCGTTTTCATACGGAAACAAATGCTTTGTGGTCACAAGTATTAAGGCAGAAATATTGCAACAATAGAAGAGTAAATGCAAGTAATGTGAATAGGCTTCCTTGCTCCCCGATTTGGAGAGCCATGAAGAATGGGATGGGTACCTTTAACAAAGGAGCAATGTGGACGATTGGAAGAGATAGTTCCTTAAATTTTTGGCTTGATAGATGGATGGCTCAAGGTCCTTTGCGCCACCTAATCCAAGGCCCTTTAACCCAAGAAGCCTCTCTTTTAAAGGTGAAAGATGTTTTGACAGATGTGGGGTGGCAATGGGATCAGATTTCTTTTGATCTCCCTTCAGACTTGAAATCCTTGATTCAAGCAACTCCGGTTTCAGCAGTGAGTAGGGGAAGGGATAAGTTGGCTTGGGCAGGCAATCCGAGGGGTGCTTTTGATCTAAAAAGTGCTTACACTATTTCTATAGGTGATGATCATAGGCCGCAAATTAAGTTGGAGTGGGTTTGGAAAATTGAAGCTCTCCCTCGAATCAAGACTTTCTTATGGCAATGTGGCCATAACAGTATAGGGGTGAAAGGGTGTTTGGTGAAAAGGGGTATGGGGGAAGATGATTGTTGTCCCATTTGCCAAATGGAGCCTGAGACTATTTTGCATGCTCTTAGGGACTGTATAAGGGTTAAGGCTGTGTGGGGTCAGCTGGGGATTGGGTTTCAAAATCGAGACTTTTGGAGGTATGATACTCAGGAGTGGTTGAGAGCTAATGGGAAGGACAGTAGTATCCGAGGAGGTTTTCAGTGGAGGATTCTTTTTCCTATTGCTGTGTGGAGTATTTGGAAAAGCAGAAACCAAAGTGTGTTCAATGGTAGAAGTCTTAACCCGGGTTTAGTTACTTACATTCGTGCTCAAGCCTATGAGTTTCTGTGTTGTGCAATTTCTCCGAGACATTCTGTTTGTAGTGTGATAAAGCGGATTCGGTGGGAGAGACCTCCAATTGGGTGGAAGAAGCTTAATACTGATGGGTCTCATATGGCTAGTAATGGTCGGGCTGGATGTGGTGGTGTCGTAAGAGATGAGCATGGGAGGTGGATTTCGGGGTTCACGAAGCACATTGGGTCAGCTAGTAGCTTTGTAGCAGAAATGTGGGGCCTTAGAGATGGCTTAGCCCTTTGCAACAGCCTTAATATTCAATGTTTATTAGTTGAAGTTGATGCTAGAGTTATTGTGGATGCTGTGCTAAACTCCAACTATGTAAACATTGTAGTTTCTCCCTTGTTGGATGACTGCAGGCAATTGTTGAGCTGCTTTCAACAGGTACAGATCAGACATTGTTACCGTCAAGCCAATCATTGTGCTGACATTATGGCAAGGATGGGCTCTGACCAACTAGTAGATGATGTTTATCATAGTCCACCTGAGGGCGTTTTGGAAGCCTTTGAGGCTGATTTTATTGGTTTGTTTTTTGACAGGCGCTGCCCTGTTCTTGCTGTAGGCTCTTAGTTGTTTTGTATTGAATCGTCTTTTTCACCAAAAAAAAAAAAAGAAATTTATATATATATATATATATATGTATACATATATATAACATAAATATAAATATATAATATATATATATATAGAGGGTAAATTTTACAAACCATCCTTAAGGTATCTAATAATACCTACTAAGACCAAAACATTTTAAAACCTGCCAATTTCGTCTTAAAAGACAATTTTGTCCCTGAACTTAAAAAAAAAATGCGGTTATTTATTTATTTTTTTTCTTTTCTCTTCTTCCTCTCTTCTCTCTCTTTCCTCTCCCCCTTTCTTATCTGAGTTCTCCATCTCAGAACCTTAGGCAACAACACCTTAGATTTTTCGGAATTTTCATCATCGTTATCAT
This sequence comes from Quercus suber, assembly GCF_002906115.3. Lineage (NCBI taxonomy): Eukaryota > Viridiplantae > Streptophyta > Magnoliopsida > Fagales > Fagaceae > Quercus > Quercus suber. The sequence goes on along the minus strand of NW_027069721.1, from coordinate 614,903 downwards.
CAGCCTTGTATTTCTAGATCCCTAATTTGTTCATCTCTTCAACCACACCCTCAATCTCAATTCAATTCTCGATCACTCTAGAATCCGAAAAAGACGTGCAATTTTCGAATTCTTCGTCGAACTCTCTTTTACAAGGGCAGTCCTGGCCGGCCCAGGCAGCGACGGATTGGAAAAATTCGAGTTTAGACCAACTCGGCATCTGCGAGATCTGCTTGTAATAGCAATCGAGAGCGATTTAACGGCGATCTGCGGCTCTAAAGGCAGCGACAAAAGACCAACAGAAGGACGATTGTTAGCGGCGGCGGCAGCGGCAGCGGTGGTGCGGCGAGGAGTGTGGTAAAGCGAGGGCTGAGAGAGGTCAGGGATTTGGATGAGAATCGGCTTTCCGTTGCGGGATTTGGTTTCGGAAGCGTAGAGAGAGAGAAGTGTGGGTTCCGATTTGGGAGAGAAGGGGCGAGCGCTGATGGGGTCAAGGTCAATCTTGCGGTGGGAATCGGGAAGACCTTGCGTGGTGGTGTTGTTGTTGATGCCGGTGACCAAGTCATGGGCTTCGCCGTGGCTAAGGCTCCATTAGAGAGAGAGTTCTGAGATGGAGAACTCAGAGAAGAAAGGGGGAGAGGAAAGAGACAGAAGAGAGGAAGAAGAGAAAAAAATCAGGGACAAAATTGTCTTTTAAGACGAAATTGGTAGTTTGTGAAATTTTACCCACATATATATATATATATATATATATATTTTAAAAAAAGACATTTGGTTGCTTGGTTTGGTAAAACAAAAAGATGAGTAGTGGTGGGGTGGTGGTGTTAGAATTGCCACTGGGGGCAGCGGAGGAGGAGAGTTTTGAACTGGAGAAAGCAGTGTGTAGCCATGGACTGTTCATGATGCCACCTAATCAGTGGGACCCCGTTTCCAAGACACTTCTCCGTCCACTCCGTCTTGGAGATTCAGATTCAGAATCAGTGATGGTCCGTATTTCTCAACACCAGTGGGCCCCTCACTCGCTCTATGTCCGCGTTTACTGCCATAACTCTTCCAGTCTCTCCCGACAACATCGAGAATCAGTGCTGGCTCAGGTGTCACGAATGCTGCGTTTGTCTGAAGATGAGGAGAGAGCTGTGAGAGAGTTCCGAAATATGTACAACAATGAGAAGAAGGAGAGCAGCTTTGTGGGCAGGGTGTTTAGGTCTCCTACCTTGTTTGAAGACATGGTCAAGTGCATGCTTCTCTGCAACTGCCAGTCAGTTTCTCTCTCTCTCTCTTTACTACTTCCATTTTGCTATAGATAAATGTATGCTTTCATTTCCCATACCTGCCAACTGTTTGACGTTATGCCTTCCCATTCGTGTCGATTAATGACCTCTACTATGTAAGTACTAATAAGTAGTAGGACTAACTCATATCTCACACTTTACTACTCCTACTCTGATATAACTTGGACCATAAATACGACTCTTTTGACAAAAAGGGTAAAAACTTCAAAATCACTAGTCTTTTTCCTTTTAGTAACTAGACCACTAGATTAGCTAAGCTAACACCAATAAGACTTCAATAGGTGGTCCAGGACTTTAAGCATGGCTAGAGCACTTTGTGAGCTTCAGTTGGAACTGCAGCCTCAATCATCCAGTCTGTTATTTGTGACTGATTCTGCAGCTGCTGCAAGTAACAACTTTAATACCCCAAAACCCGATAAGGACCACTTCATTCCCAACACACCCATACCACAAGAGTCCAAGGTTTCAACGAATTTTACAGATTCTTGGTCTATCAAAACAGACTGTGTTCCAGCTGATATTGTACACGATGATGATGATGATTATTCATGTCTAAACTGCAAAACTTGTCAGGCTGCGGATGAACCACACAACATTGCTTCTGACTATGATACCTTTGGAAATTTTCCTAGCCCAACAGAATTAGCAAACCTTGATGAAGGCTTTCTGGCTTCAAGATGCAATCTTGGGTATAGAGCAAGTCGCATTTTGAAACTTGCACGGGATATTGTTGAAGGCAGGATTCAACTAACACAACTTGAGGAGGCCAGTAAAGGAGCAAGCTTTGCCAAATCCAGCAACTATGATAAGTTGGCTAAACAGTTGAAAGAAATTGATGGATTTGGTAATTTTACATGTGCCAATGTGCTTATGTGCATGGGATATTACCATGTCATTCCAACAGATTCTGAAACTATTCGACATCTAAGAAAGGTACCTTTTTGGTTCTTCCTCATGCTTTTGTAATTACTACCGTTGAAAAACTAAACATATGAATATGATTGACATTTTCTTAATGCAGGTCCATGCGAGAAATTCCACCACTACTGTTGAAAAACTAAACATATGAATATAATTGACGTTTTCTTAATGCATGGAGAAATTCCACCCCTACCGTTGAAAAACTAAACATATGAATATGATTGATGTTTTCTTAATGCAGGTCCATGCAAGAAATTCCACCGTTCAAACAGTACAGAGAGATATTGAACGTGTATATGGGAAGTATGCGCCATTTCAGTTCTTGGCATACTGGTGTGTATATATATCATACAAATGAATAATTCTTAGGTATTCTCCAAGTACAGAGAATGATGCTCTCTCCTCTCACATTCATAGAGGAGTCCACTCATTAAATTAATTGTGGAGTCTATCATGAATGTAAGAAGAGGGAGCACTATTTCTCCGTACTCCTAAAGTACTTAAAAATTTTCCTATACGAGTAGTATAATTCCGTATCAAATACTATCTTCTTCATATTTTTCTTTTAACATTTTTGTAATTCTCCTCAACTAATTTTGCTACCTAATATCTCCTTTGATTAGGTCAGAACTCTGGCACTTCTACGAAAAGATGTTTGGGAAGCTCAGCGAAATGCCATGCTCTGATTATAAACTAATCACTGCCAGTAATATGGGAAGCACAAGTAGTACAAAAAAGAGGAAGAAAAAATGCTGACCAAAGTCAAGCCTAGCATTATTTTGGATGACCAAAAGATAGGCAAAAAGCCAATTAACCTGCTATGTTGGTTCGCTTATTATGTATCACTGTTTTCAAGCGCGCTGAAATTGCTTACTATTTCAACAATTTCTGATGCATGTTTAATTGTTTATAGGCACTATCTTCCCTCAAAGTTGTCAGCAGTGAAGTAGCAGCCATGGCAGCTTGCCATGCTATGCCTAAGTGCAACCACCAGCCTGTCATGTGTAGGCACCTGCATGGCATTAGAAAGCCATGCCATTGGTCATGCACAAGCAATGTACATGATCCTGTACTTTCATCGGGTTTTACCACCTTGCTTCTTAATGTTGTAACTTGCATCCAGTTTTCTATAAACTCAAGTTTCTGCTTCATAATTCTCTTTTTCATTTTGATATAGATCCTTTTTCAGAAACACACCCCCCCCCCCCCCCCCCCCCAAAAAAAAAAAAAAGGCTTATGCAAGCTTTGAGTTTTTAAACATCTCCTGGAGGGAAAGACTCGCATTATACAAATTGAATGAATGAGGCACTTCAGCTCACTACTCTCTAATCATCGTTTCTCAAATGCAAGTTGATAATTTCCTTCCCAATTGTGGATAGTTAAATAAGCCTCTCTCAAATTATTTATAGAAAATTGAAATAAAAGCTCCACAGTTTTTCTTAATTTACTGGTCTTTCTAGCCAACTGGTATGTCTCATCCTTTCGAAGGACAAGGTCTACATCTAAACTTGTTACTGCAGATTTTTATTTGGTTATTAAATGAACTGTAAAAGAGTTTCTAAGGAAGTCCTACCACATTTTTCTGCTAGAAATATGATATTTTATTGGTATACAATAGGAAGAAAGCACACAGGTAAACAAAACTATAATTTTAGTGGATACAAAAGCAAACTGAACTTCAAGGAACTTCAAACAGGAACCAAACCATTTATTGTATGTATCAGCTCACCATCTATTATTATTCACATTATTCCACTACGGTCCATGAGGTGACAACCTTCATCACAGCACCTTTATCTTTATACAAATATGCCTTGAAAAGCTCTATCTCGAAGCTTGATCATCTAGCAGTGGCACTTTATGCTGTAATTTTGAGATTGGAAGAGTAATCTTAAAACAATTTCAATAAAATTCATGTGTGTGTGTGTGTGTGTGTATAGCCCTCTGTTCTAGGATGTGTGTGGCATTGTTGTGGTTCGAGTTACAAATGGTGTCTCTTCTTGCGATATAACATCACTTCAAAACTTTCAATTAGGTTAATTAATGTTTTCTCAAGTCTAACATTAGATTACATGTCCTCCCTATGCTTATCAAACATTTTTTACCATAATTTTGACCATTTTTTAGATGAGATGGTTCTTAATTTTGATATTTAGCAAGCTCGATGGTCGTGGAGGTCACATCATCCAATGCTGAACCTAACTCATATATACTACAATAACATCAGAACCTTAATCCCAAATTTTGGGATGATATAAATCCTGAATAGATTAGTTAGGGCCGGCCACATCTGCATGTGTGTGTCTATATATATATAACAAACATTCTAGACACACCTAATCAATAAGAAATGTCTAATAATTTCTGATTTCCACGATGTTTCTACGTACCTTTTCAACCCATTGGTTTAACTAGCACTTGCCAGAGGAGCATCTAGCTGCTTTTCTGGCATAGCATCTTGGAAAGCCGGTATCTCATTGTATGCCTCATTCAATCTGGATAAGAGAGGGAATTGAGTCTTCAAAAAAAAAAAAAAAAAAAGGAGAAACCTGTCAGCAGATACAGATACAGAAATGAATTTTAAAGTAGGCCCTAAATTTCAAGATTACTAAATATAGGTGTTATCATGCATATTTCTTTGCATGTGTGTGTGTGTGTGAGAGAGAGAGTTTGTAGCTGTATAATCATTAAACAAGGTAGAAGAAGCAACAAATGGGGCAACCAATGCATAACTAATAAATCCAAAAATATCCATAGCAACAATTCTAGCTTCAGGATGCAAAAATTCATACATCTCAGACCAGAAGCAAGATTTTCACTGACAGAAGAAGACTATACAAGGTCATAAATTTTTTTTTAACTACTGTAATTCCACAAACTCTTGATGGCCGAGGTCAAAGAACAATTTGGCATTAAAGCAGTTTGAAGATAAAGTTAATATATGTAATGAGAACATTGAAAATCAACCCCTAACCTTTATCTTTTGTTAGTGGTTTTTCTGAAGGAAAAATAATTGTTACAAGACTCAAGACTACAACGTTTTTCCTATTAATATAAATTATATATGTTTTCTACAAATCAGATGTAATTGGCACATTAATTATAGAATGAGCACTACCATGTCAACATTGAACCATTTAATTGCTGCATGAATCTGAGGAGCTAGAAACAAATCTGCCTGCAAAAAATTGCAATGCATTACATTACATTAAGAGAAACACCTTAATTCATAAACTAAATCCATGCAAGCTGCTGTTATGTAGTATTTTAGGAAGTGAAATTCTAGCATGTCATGCACTGTGAAACTAATACGTGAAGAGTATAAGACTGATGCAAGAGTCTAATTTAATACATGGAAGATGCGAGTCTAATGCAATACATGGAAGATGTTGACATGGTATGGTGACATGGCACGAGGGAGTGACATGGCACATGGCCAGCTAAGCTTCAGGGCTGTATTTCATATGTCCCATGTGACATAGCATGTGATTAGAATGCAGTCCCAAATTCAATCTAGCCTAAACAGAAGCACATCACATTCCCTGCATCAAAATACTGACTTCTGCACAATTATGTATATTTTTATACTTAAGTCAAAAACTTAGTGCTTAGAGTTGAGTATGGTGCCTTCATGTCTCATAATCCATGGTTTGGGTTTGGGAGAAGAACCATCTTCAAATTGCAATCTTAAAGATTGAGAAGTGGGTTCTGCTATTTTATATTGTGTTCTGCTGTCAGTTGGTCTCAATACTTAAGGTTGTAATAGATTTACAAGCTAGCAAAAGAAAATCTTTGCTTGGTTGTAGAAGATAGACCAACTTCAAGATGGTTGATGACTTCCTCAGCAAAGAAGCCCCTACCAATATTGGAACTTTTTCTAGTAAAATGAAAATTCATAGCGATGGCCATTCTTTTAGTCTTTCTCTATGCAGTGATCAATTTTAAATTTAGTTTCAACAGATTTAGGGTGCATGATTATGTGTTTATGGTTATTCAATGTAGATAGAGAAAAAGGGAAAAGCATTTGTAACAGCTGTAAAACATTGGTAGAAACTTCCAAAACCCTGACTCTTCAAATGTTTGCACACAGTGCAGCATATTGTATATACAAGTTTGCAGGCACAGACACAAATGATGCAGGAAACCAAACCAGGTAAACTTCATCTCCAGTAGCAAATCTTCCAGCATGGTCTTTTAAAAGCCTCTCGAGTGCTGAAACAAATGGAAATAATAATCAAAATAAGCCTAAAGCCATTAAGGAGCAGAAACCATCCCATAGTGGCACAAAAAGTTCACATGTGACTGGAATTTCCAGGGAGAGGAACCCAATTGTTAAAAAGATCAAGATAATCCATGAAAATAAAATTATACAAGCCCTTGTTTTCCCCTAAACTATTTGGAAGATTTTTTTGGGAGATATGAACACTAATCTGATTGTCCAAACAAACAAACATGTATAATCCCTCCACCAGATCAAGAGTCAATTGTCCACTTAACATGTCTTCCTAACTCCAGTTGAGTGTCCATTTGTAGTAAGCTCAATTGAACTGACAAAAGAAATTAGTATCAAGTCTATTGACAATGTGCCAAAGTTATTTGCTAATCTCGTTAACCACGAACCATGGAGGGAGTTTGGAACTGATATAGATAATTAAAATCAGGATCCAATATCATTAGTTAGCTGCATCTCCTAAATAGCTCAGGAAGGACTAATTTCTCAGCTTGTAACTTCATAGTGCACGACCACCGGGTGCGTTGGTCAACTGGTAAGGGGTTGTCCTAGCTTAACCAAGGTCTCGTGTTCGAGCCTTGGGTATGCAGCTGCGTTAAAACTCGGTTGGGAGAGCTTTGCCGCCCTTGTGGTCCTACCCGGCTCGAATCCGGATTTAGTCAGAGCCCCTGTGGTTCCGGATACCGGGTGGTTTAACCAAAAAAAAAAACTTTATAGTGCACGTATGTTTGCAAATACTGTTTATCAGATAACTTCACTTACATCTTGCTAAATTTCTATATGCGTTTTCTCAATTTAAAAGAAAGTGTAACAGGATTTGCGGGATTGGTCTTGTCATCAGCTTTTAAATTAAACCAGCCTTAAACATGCGAGACTGGCATGGTAGAAAAGATATTTTTGAGTTTTCTGCTTTCATGAGCCACAAAAACTTCTTAATTTTAATTCTAGGTATTATGTCTGATAAATTACCAATTGTCCCAAAAGCTTAAACTATTAGAAAATGGTGAATTTAATCTTAATCTAACACTCTCCCGTCACACATGGGCCTAAACTGCCCTTATTAAGTAGGGCCCAACATGTGGGAATTTTATAAATGAGAGGCAAGCTGAAGACATGGTTTGAACCCAGCTCCACCTACTTTTTTACCAAAATAAATTACAAATTGTCCCAAAAGTTTAAGCTATTAGGAAATTGTGAGTTTAATCATTTAATCTAACAATGTCTAAATTTTATAGTGTGTAGCACAATCCAGAACTGATCTGGTATCTACTTATTCTTTCAAGTCTTACATCTTTATTTTTTTCCTACTTTGGGGCCCACCTGCCAGGGAAGGGGGGAGTACTGTGCAGCTTAGTCAAATCTTACCTACAAAGCCTTTTTTGGTATAATGTTGAGGCCAAGCAAGTTTCACATCAGGATCAGAACTAATTTTTTCCTCAATGCACTTCTGTATATAGGAGGAAAAGCAGCAAAACAAAATTTATATCATATAAGTTCTAAAAGTTTCATGAAAATAACAACATAGGGGTATATAACCACAACAGTCTCACTCAGATATATACCAGTGCAGCTAGATTTTGAAAAGGCTGTATGCTTGAGGAAACAATATTGGCAGCCTACATATCCAGTTATAAAAGCAACCCCATTAGTGTCTAAATCTGAAACATACTTGCAAAAACATGTGTGAATATTAGCAAAAATGGATAAGGTACAACAAAGAATTATGCCTGATTAGGTCAGGAAGCTCAAAACATTATACCATATCCTCAAGGCTGGAAAAGAAAGTAAAGCCAAAGAGGGATTTTCAAACATATTATCCAACATGTGAAAAAGACCAATACTAGTGTTATTCACCTTGTGAGACACAATTACTTGTAGGCATGCTTGCAAGGTTGTTTGGAAAATAATACTCCCCATTTGCTTTTGAAATAGAGTGTCCAATTCAAAGTGAAGATCTAGTATTTAACAAATCTAAGAGTGAACATGATGCCACCTCATTTAAAAGTAGTAATCATTCATTATTTGGTGGAATAGAATTTTAAATGATGTTGCACCATATATATACATGTTTAGATTCATGAAAACTATATCTTAAACATGAGATGGAAACTCTCATTTTCAAAGAAATTGGAGAGGATCCTGATCCTAGGCACCAATCCACAAGAAATAATTTAGTTTATTTCAAAATAGCCATAGCTGGCATAGTGGCATAGCCTTCCTTTTCAATGTATACCCCAGTTTGCTTAGCAAGTGAAGTAGGCTTTATATACATTCTTCAATGTAAATTATAGGTGGTTATTTGCATAAGTTTCACCAAGATAGAATTTGAAGCAGAAACAATTTTCAAGTTATTAATGTGGCAATAAAAGCTAGAGGTAGTTCCAAGTGCAATTATATGCCATCAGCTCCTTGCAGCCTCATGTCGTGAGTACTATTTCTCCCTTTACTCAACTCCTGATACTCTTTTTCCTTGGAAACCTGTGTGGCACTCAAAGATCCCTCCCAGGGTTGCTTTCTTCTCGTGGACTGCCACCTTAGGAAGAATTTGACTCTTGATATCTATGGAATAAGGGAGTTACAGTTGTGGATTGTTGCTATATGTGTGAAAGGAGTGGGGAATCAGTGAATCATCATCTTCTTCTTCATTGTCCCATTGACTATGGTGGTCTTCTATGGGTTATGCCACAAAGTGTTTCTGACCTATTTTCAGCTTTGCAAGGTCCTTTTTGGTAAACATCGAAAGATGGATTTGTGGAGGGCTGTGCCACATTGTGTCTTATGGTGTATTTGGAGAGAACAGAGCACAAGATGCTTTGAGGGAATAGAATGGTCTATTCTTGAGCTAAAATATTTCTTTCTCCACTCTTTATGGGATTGGAGTTGTGTTTTTTATTCTTTTCCATGTTCTAATTTTTTAGATATGCTAGATCATTGTAATTTAAGAGATTGATGTACATGGGTATTTTGATTAATAAACTTTCGTTATTTATCAACCAAAAAAAAAACTGTTTCAACCTCAGTTGGCATAGATTGAGTTGAATGTGACTAAAAAGTCTGCCTCAAAACACTGCGCAATACTACTTTGTTGATGCTTTTTATGGTGTCATCAATTAATTGTAGATTATAGTTATGATTAAGAAAAGTGTAAAATCCAAAAAGAAAGGAAAGAAATGGAAAAAAGATGGTTAAAAATGAGATGAGTGTAATTAAGTTAAAGGCAGTATGAGATGCAGTTGATACCTGGAAATTGATGGCTTTTTTGTGAAGATCCTGAGGTAACAATGGATGGTGGTGGGGGTACTTTTCTTCTAAATACTGTGTAAGTTAGTTAGTTAGTTAGTTAAAAATTGTATGAAGAATTGATGATAATAAATAATTATAATAATAGGGAAAGTAGAATGAGAAAAAGAAATAGATAGATAGATAGATACGAACCAGTAAGATGGCAAAAGAGTCGGAAAGCACCAAGTCCCCATCGACAAGCACGGGGACATAACCAATAGGATTGAGCTCTGTAAACTCTTTTTAGTTACACCATACATGCATACACAGATACATACATAATTATTATTATTATTATTACTATTATTATTAATAATAAAAACAATAGTAGAAAGTAAGGTAAAGTAAAGGTCATCCAATACTAATTCTATTCTCACCGGGGCTGAATTGCTCTCCCTTCACCAAGTTAACTGCTTTGTACTCATATTTCAGCCCTAATCAATCATCATCATCATCAAAAATTAAGATTGATTGAAGAATTAATAAATAAATAAATAAAGAGAAATAAGAAAGAAAGTACCTTTCAAGTTGAGGGCAATACGAACGCGGAACGAACAACTGCTCCTCCAGTATGAGTACAGTTTCAGCTTCAGCTTCAGTTCACTTTCTTTCTTATTATCACCGCTTTCGCTTGCCTAACCCATAAAATCATTTCAATTCAATTCAATAATATTACACACTACACTTTTTATACTATATTTTAGAAAACAAACCATATAGATAGATAGATAGATAGATACAGTAGTACCATATTTCAGTAAATTTGATCCGATTTGGTTTTGGTAAAACGAAAGACTTCGAATTCTTAACGAGGGAAAGCCGCCGGCGATTTTGTTGTCATCTGATTCTGATTAATAGATATTATCCACAAAAAATAAGGAGCAAAGATTCCTTTTCGCTTTCTTGTACTCCGTAGGAATAGCCGAATAATAATAAAAAGGGGAATAATGCTCTAACATCACATCACAAATCGCAAAATTTTATTATCTGATTATTTCATTTCATTTAGTATTTTAATTTTTTTTAAATCAATTTTATTATTTTAATTATATATATATATATATATGTATGTATTTTTTATATAAATTTAATATTATTATTATCGCTACATTAATATTAATAACTAGTTGCTATCTCGTACTATACACAAGAACCTACTTATTTGTGAGGTACACTAAAATAATATTACAAAATCTTAAGTTGATTAAGAAACTACATTGTTGTATTATTTGCTCTTGTATGACTTCAATTTGTGTTATAATTTGATGAAAAAGTCATTGCTTGAACATGCAATGGCTTACAAAAAAAATTTCAGACAATTTCAAATACAACAAAAAAATTGCTCAAAAATTCAGATATTAAAACTTCTAAAAGACCAAAAAATATTAAAGAATCAAATAATTCACTATTTAGAAATTATTAAAACAAAACAATATATATATATATATATAACTAAACAATAAAGAAAGATAAGAGAAAGATGGGTAACATTCAAAAGAATAATTCATGGTTATAACTATTAAAAGGAATCAAAAGATTTAGAGCCTACAAATTATAGATAATATGTGTGTGTGTGTGTGAGACTACACAAATTTAGATGTTAAAACTTCCAGAATGCCAAAAAAGATATATAATTAAAGAATAAGTTATTGAAACAATTCAAAAAAGTATATGACAATTCAAAAGAGAAATATAAGAAAAAGAAAAAAGTACACGAACCCATAAAATAATTAGGTTTAAATTTTAACGGGTCTAAATTTCAAACAAACCTTATCAGCATGTGGCCCATGCTATAAATGTTGAGCAGGAGCCCACGTTGAAATAATGAAAGTCATACATCCTTTTAATATATTGTATATAAGCTTTCTATCAAAGAAATTAACATACTTTTCTTTGACAGATCAATGGATTTAAATTTGAGGGACAAATAGTGCACATTTAAAACTTAAAAAATCGATTGTGCTCATAAAGTAAATTTAAGGGACTAAAGTGTAGTTTTGCCTTAAATTTAATAAGGAGGCAAAACTTGATATTTACATGCATACTTATTAATACCCAATTAAAAAAAAAAATCAAAATCAAAATCCAAGAGATGAAAAACCCATCTCCTACCACTCAAGACCCACCAACCTCCAAACCTTCCAGAGATACTACCAAAAGCTAGTGGAGACATTGTGAAGGGTTTGGAAAAGAAGTCAAAGCCACCATGAGTGTGGTGGTTGTGACCTCCCGATGGTCCGCTGTTGCTCAAAATGACAAAGGCTAGATACGAGACATGAATGTAAACTTTTTTTTTTTTTTTGAGAGAGAGTTTCAACATTTGGCATCCACTCCTAATGATAGCTCTTTATCATCAAACTAAAACACCATTCAGTTTTTAGTGTAGGCAGGGATTGAATCCTAGATCTCATATGCAACCATTAAAGACTTTACCAGTTGAGTTAACTGAACCATACAAATGTAAACTTTAATTTAAGTAAAATTGTTAAAATAGTTTCTTTGACTAGTTGTGAAAATTTAAGAAATTTTGTTGAGCTTTTCCCATAAGGTAGCTTTTTGGCTTTTGGGGTTTCTGGACCTCTAATTTTTATTAATAACCAGATGAAATAGTTGTATATTTATTTGTTTATTTTGTAAAAGAAAAATCCCCAGAAGATTGGTTTTAACTTTCCTGCTTCTACGTAGTCATTTCTTAAAAAAATTTGGAGGTTTGGATTCATGAGAGAGACTGAACAATTTCTTTTTGTTTTGTTAAGATTAAAACATAAGATTTTTTTTTGGTTTCCTATAGTGTTTTCTCAAAATTTATGACCAGAGACTAATCAATATTCACGACGGGTGGGCCCATAGCGGGGTAAATCACTAGCCTAGAGAGTTTTTTCAAAGTGCTGGTGCCTTGACTTAAACTAGAGAGCTCTTAGTCAAACCCAACAACCACTTTGAGACCGAGTACCCAATGCAATGCAATCTAAAAAAAATTGAAGGAAGGTCCTTATTCTTGACAAAGGCCAGATTGTTGTTCAAAATGACAAAGGCCAGATCTTAAAAAGTACCATGCTCGTAGCAACTTTAGCTTCTTTTCCAAGCTCCGGTAACGTCTACAGTTGGTTGGAGATAGATGGTTCTTGAGTTGTAGGAGGATGGGTGTTTGATACCAAGAGTTTTGATTATAGTGTATTCATTGTATTGATGAATAAGGGTCTGTTTGGATACCGCTTATTGCAGAAAACTAAAAACACTGTAACAAAATAATTTTTAAATGTGTAAATAGTGTCATGGGACCTATTTTTAATAAAAATTTTGCTGAAAAAAGAGGTTTATAGGTCCCATGAAAAGTGCATAGGACCCACTGACGGACGCATTCTTTAGCCAAACGCAAACGTAAATACAAAACGTTGTATCCAAACGTATTCTAAGTATTGTGTGTTGCCAATTCTATTCATTAAATTGTGATAATGCTGATGTAACATATTGTTATTGGAGGTGTAAATAAGCATAGTTCAAAAGTTAGGTGTAGTACTTGAGTTTGGGAAAAATGACTAAGTGGTATTTTTATAAATTTCTTTTACTTCATTTCCACCTCTCCCCTATTCCTTTCAAGTTGTTCACTACAAAAAGGTCAATATTCTCTCTGTCTCTCTCTCCATTGTCTCTTTTGATGCATTTTTCTTTATATTGTTTCAACCACTTTTTTTCCTGCTAATATTTCTTTTTGTTATTGTTGATTTAATTGTCACTTCACATTTGTTACTCTTTTGGTATTCCAATTCCTGATTATTATTATTTTTTTCCTTTTTATTTTTTATTTTTTTAGTGATCCATTTAGATGTTAAACTATGAAACTTTACTAAGTTTTGTTTATTTTTAAATCATTTTAGTTGAACAAAATCTTAGTTTTTGTAGAGAAAGTAATAATTGTATTAGAAATACTCTATAGTACCACTTATTTAGATAAAAGCAAAGGTTAATCAAATGGAAATAGATTGGATTAGTGTCATATTTTAGCTTTCACAATTGTATTTTCATTATTATTTTTGTTATTGTTGTTGTTATTATTAATTATTATAATGATGCACATAGAAACTTAATTATGAGATTTTGCTAATAATTTTTTATTTTATAATCTTTTTGGGTGGACAAATTTGCAGTTTCTATAGAGAAAATAATCTTAATAGATATATAACAAATTATTTTCCTAATTGATCAAATTAATTATTGTTAAGTGATGATTGATATGACATTTTGCAAAGCAATGATTGATAAGACATTTAGTTTTTTAGCAAAGTATCTTCATATAAGTATGGTTTGATTCTATGTATTTTTATGTATGTATTGAGATAAATAATGTGTTCAAGAAGAAAGACCATGATTATACTTTGTATACTTCAAAAGAGATAGATTGGTTTAGAATTAAAGATAATATTAAAGTAGGATGCTACAAGTTGAAATTTTTTAATAATGGGAAAAAGCTATTTTTGATTATGATTATACTTTGTATACTTTAAAAGAGATAGATTGGTTTCGAATTAAAGATAATATTAAAGTAGTATGCTACAAGTTGAAATTTTTTAATGGTGGGAAAAAGCTATTTTTCTCATTCTTTTCTAAACGTCATAATTGGAAAATTTTAATCCACACTATATACTATCACTACCAAATTGGCTCATAATATGAATAGTTGATGAAAATCTTAATATAATATAAAGTAAAATATATATATATATATAATTTTTTATTTATAGGAAACACAAAATTCATTACTTAAAAAAAAAAAAAAAAAAAAAAACGCTTATCCTTTGTTTGTGAGGTAAAAAATTATATAAAAAAGAAAAAGAAATTTTCTTATGAGAAAATGCTTTGTTATAGATTATTAATCCTAATATAAATTATATATTACATTTCATTTTAAAATAATCAAATATTCTCACGCGATGTGCAGGGTTGTGACTAATTTTTCATAATTATTGACATTTCATGTAATGTTGGAATTGATCATTAAAAAAAATAAAAAATAAAATAAAAAGAGGAGTGAGGGTCTATTTGGGAATATCTTATTTTGCTGAAATTAAAATTTTTTGCTGAAGATAAAGTTAAAAAGTAATTGAAATAGTACAATGAGACCTATAAAAAGTAGCAAAAATAAACTAAATAGTAAAAAAAAAAAAAAAAAAAAAAGCCAGCTTTTTAAGCCTAGGCCAACTTATTTTACTATTCAGTTTATTTTTGCTACTATTCATGGGTCTCACTGCACTTTTTAGTATTATTCATGGCCCCACTGTACTAATTCCGCTAACTTTTACCTTTATCTATAGTACATTCATTCATAATTATTGACATGTATTGTAATGTTGGAATTGATCATAATACTAATAATAAAAAAAAAGTATAAGTGTGCGTTTGGCGTAGATTATTTTTGCCAACTTATTTTACTATTCAGCTTATTTTTGCTTCTATTTATAGATACTATTCATGAGTCTTACTATACTATTTCAGCTAACTTTTACCTTTATCTACAGTACATTCAATAAAAAGTTTTTAGTTTCAGTAAAATAAGCAGATCCCGAACAGACACTTAAATGTAATATCATTGATAAATGTTGTTCAAAATCAATCATCTCTGCGAAAGATTTTATGTACCCTATTATTATAGTTGCATATGTTAATAAGTTATGCATACACATTCCATCTAAAAACACAATTTCAATTTTATATTCCCGATTGATGTCTTTGTTTGACGATAAAGAGCTATCATCATGAGTAAACGCCATAAGTTAAAACCTTCCAAAGAAAAACTCTTTATATCATAGTATAACTATCATCCCTCCTCGTTCAATTAATCAAGAGACCTTTCCGACCAACTAATCCACCCACCTACCCAAAAAGTATGTTACTACTTACGAGTAATTCTTAAGTATTCTCGAAATACGGAGAATGATGCTTTTTCCTCTCACGTTCGTTATAAAGTCTATTCATTAAATTCATGGTAAAGTTTACCTTAAATGTAAGAAGATGGAGCACAATTTTTCTATCTAAGACTACTAAAAATTTTCCTACTACTTACTATGTACTGCACTTTTATGGGTCCAGCTCCCCTTCCGTTCAATTATCTCTCGTTCTCTCTCATTTTAAAATAATTGAATGACATGTGGCACATAAATGATCTAAAGGTAGGAAAAAGGACACGTTAAACCCCATTTATTTCTCAAGTTATCTTTTCTTCTTTGCCCCTCTCTCTTCCCTCTACAACATCACCTCTGTGCCAACCCATTGCCAATGAATTGGGTATGCAAAGTAACACAACACAAAAATTCAAAAAGTTTTTAACAAATTCATCATTGTTTCAAACTACCTGAGCTCTTCAAAGGAATCAATAAAAAGATCATTTTTTTTTATATATATTACATGAATGCAAATATAATACTTTCAAAAATTGAAACTTGTGTAATAATAACAGCTAGAAACTTGTATATAAATTCAACTCACTTTGTGAACTTTTACAATCAAAATTAGGAAATGAGTAATGAAATCAATAACCCATTCCCGCTAGAAAACCCATACCCAAAAAAAAAAAAAAAAAATTCTTCCTTGCATATTGGCTTGACGATAACAATGTCTGCTTTGTACCTGTTGAAAGCAGCTCAACAATTGCCTGCAGTCATCCATCAAGGGAGAAACTACAATGTTCACATAGATGGAGTTAAGCACAGCATCCACAATGACTCTAGCATCAACTTCAACTAATAAACATGGAATATTAAGGCTGTTGCAAAGGGCTAAGCCATCTCTATGGCCCTACATTTCTGCTACAAAGCTACTAGCTGACCCAATGTGCTTCGTGAACCCCGAAATCCACCTCCCATGCTAATCTCTTATGACACCACCACATCCAGCCGACCATTACTACCCATATGAGACCCATCAGTATTAAGCTTCTTCCACCCAATTGGAGGTCTCTCCCACCGAATCCGCTTTATCACACTACAAACAGAATGTCTCAGAGAAATTGCACAACATAGAAACTCATAGGCTTGAGCACGGATGTAAGTAACTAAACCCAGGTTAAGGCTTCTACCATTGAACACACTCTGGTTTCTGCTCTTCCAAATACTCCACACAGCAATAGGAAAAAGAATCCTCTACTGAAAACCTCCACGGATACTACTGTCCTTCCCATTAGCTCTCAACCACTCCTGAGTATCATACATCCAAAAGTCTCGGTTTTGAATCCCAATCCCCAGCTGACCCCACACAGCCTTAACCCTTATATAGTCCTTAAGAGCATGCAAAATAGTCTCAGGCTCCACTTGGCAAATGGGACAACAATCATCTTCCCCTATACCCCTTTCCCCAAACACCCTTTCACCCTATACTGTTATGGCCACATTGCCATAAGAAAGTCTTGATTCTAGGGAGAGCTTCAATTTTCCAAACCCACTCCAACTTAATTTGTGGCCTATGATCATCACCTATAGAAATAGTGTAAGCACTTTTCAGATCAAAAGCACACCTCGGATTGCCTGCCCAAGCCAACTTATCCCTTCCCCTACTCATTGCTGAAACCAGAGTTGCTTGAATTAAGGATTTCAAGTCTGAAAGGAGATCAAAAGAAATCTGATCCCATTGCCACCCCGCATCTGTCAAAACATCTTTCACCTTTAAATGAGAGGCTTCTTGGGTTAAAGGGCCTTGGATTAGGTGGCGCAAAGGACCTTGAGCCATCCATCTATCAAGCCAAAAATTTAAGGAACTATCTCTTCCAATCGTCCACATTGCTCCTTTGTTAAAGGTACCCATCCCATTCTTCACGGCTCTCCAAATCGGGGAGCAAGGAAGCCTATTCACATTACTTGCATTTACTCTTCTATTGTTGCAATATTTCTGCCTTAATACTTGTGACCACAAAGCATTTGTTTCGGTATGAAACCGCCAATTTAACTTGGCAAGAAGAGCATTGTTTCTACCCTTTGTTGCCTGCAAACCAAGGCCCCCTTCCTCCTTAGGTTTAACCACTTTGTGCCAGCCAACCCAGTGAACTTTCATAGTAGCTTTTGACGAACCCCATAAAAAATTCCGGTTTACCCGGTCAATACCCTCAAGAATTCTAACCGGCAATTGAGTACACTGCATGACATAAGCTGGGATAGCAGATGAGGAGGCTTGAATGAGCACCGTGTAGCCAGCTAGTGAAAGCAAATTCGCTTTCCACCTCGCTAGTTTATTCTTCACTCTATCAAGAATGTAATTGAAGTCTTGTGAAAAAGAGCCAAAGTGTCTAATTGGGAAACCGAGGTATTTTCCAAGTGATGGAGTAGAGCGGAATCCAAGGATGTCACAAAAGGACTCCCTACTATCCCTATCCACATTAGGCGAAAAGAATACTCTTGACTTGGCTTCACTCACAGTTTATGTTACTCCTATGGTGGGGAGATTCTTATTTTTTATATATGTGTTGCGTAGAGAAGACAAGTACATATACAACTACATTTAGGACCCATGCCATAAAAGTGGGGTCCGGCTCCCCTCCTATTCAACTATTTCCTACTCTCTCCCATTTTAAAATAGATGAATGACATGTGGCACGTAAATGATCTAAAGATAGGAAAAAGGACAAGTCAAACCCCATTTATTTCTCAAGCTATCTTCTTTCTTCTCTTCTCTGTCCCTTCTCTTTTCCGTCTGCAACATTACATTCGTTCAAACTACCTTCTCTTACATTGAGCACATTGCAAAGTGTCTAACCTAATAGCCTGTTTGGATGTTAAAAAAGGAGAGGGAGTAGAGTAGAGGAAGGAAAAGTAATTTAATTACTTTGTTTGGAAGTTTTTTTAAAGAAGAAGGGAGAGAGGTTTGGAGGGGTTTCAACTACTTCTAGCTCCTCATTTTTAATTCCCTCAAATTGGAGAGATTTGGAAAGAGAGTAGAGTAGATAAATTATTAACCAAATGAATTCTCTAATTTACTCTTTCTAAATTAACAAAATTACAAATCAATTATATAAATATTCTTTGTTTGTTTCTTGAGAAAATTTAAGGTGAATGGAAAAAAAAAATTGAATCTCACTGTTTCACTAACACTGTAGCTAAACAACCCTTTTTCTTACACACTAACCATGTTATTTTTGCTAAAAACCATTGAAAGTTCAAAGCTATCTAGACTCTTCCGTCGGTGACATGCGGTGGCTTCTCAGTATCTTCGACACCGAAACGGCGGTGCCGGCAGCAGTGGCATCAACCTCTCACTCCCTCCAATTGCGAGCAATGATCTGATTCTCTCTTAGGTTTGGTCTTTCGTCGCGCAAGACAGCGATCGGAACAAGGAGATCATTGTCGAATGCGGAGTTCCACCATTGTCTCTCGAGGCGCAAATTGCAACCATGACGGTGATTTATAACTTGGCGAATGACCAAGAGAGAGTGCGAGCGATTGTGAACGAGCTCGGAGTTCAGATTATAGTGCAAGTGCTCTCATACTCGTTGATGGTGGTTCAAATTCAGGCTTGTTTGGATTCTGTCAGTCCTCTGTCGGTGGGTCCATCAGTGCCGCCGTTAAGCTCAACCGTGGCGACGCTGATATCGCTCTCAACTGGGCCGGTGGGCTCCACCATGTGAAGAAGTCTGAGGCTTCTGGGTTTTGCTAAGTCTTTTTTTTTTTTTTTGTAATTGGTTTTGCTATGTCAATGATATCGTGCTTGGCATTCTTGACCAAACAGAGTAATAAGATTCAATTTTAGCATCTCCACAAATTACTCAGACCAATGTTGCAAGTTCATTTTCAAATAGGGGTAAATTTGTCTATTTAAATCATTTCCTCTCATTTTCATCCCAATTTTTAAAATATCCAAATAAGCGGAATGGCTAATTACTCTCTTTCCCCTTACTAATTTTAAAAATATCCAAATAAGGTGGAGAGTAATTACTCTCCTCCCTACTACTCCCTCTCCTTTACTCTCTTCTACTCTCCTCCCTCTCTAAACTTTCAAACAGGCCATAAGATTTTTCTATGGGTTTTTTAGTGGGTATAATAAGAACACANTTTTGTTAGAAAGTGGTGCTTTGTTCTTGTTTGATTTGGAGTCTTGTTTTAGAAGAAGTAGGACTTCCAATGCCAATGCGCGTTTTAGAGGGACTAAGTTGCCTGTATCGTGGGATGCTGATGCTGATTCGGGGAATTGTAAATGGTTGAGCTGTGAATTCAGTTGGCATCCTAGGATTTTGATTTTGCCCGGTCTGATGCTGTTTTCTTGGTCGATTTGAGGTTTGATGGGCGTGCTGTGAGATGTTGAGGATGTATACTTCGGTTCAAAATGAACGGTTCTTACGTTTACAATGGCGGGATCTGATGGTTTCTGTTTGCATTGGCCTCAGATAGTTTGTGGTTCTTTGTGATGTGCGGAAACCAATGATGCCGTTGTTGCAATGGGCTCACGGTCTTGATAATCCGTGCCATATTAATGTATTAGATTGTCGGAATTGAGATCAAACTCGAGGGATGACACATATTGGTGGGCTTCTGAATTGGGTTTTTGTATTATATTGGGATCTTTTCGGAACTGTGAGTTTAATCTATTTTGTTATGGACCTACTTTACCAACCTTGAGAGGATCCATTATTTCTGAAGTTTCGAAAGTTTTGAAAACCCATTATGCATGGGAGCTCCCTTTAGATCTCTTATTGTCGGGTCGTGAGTGTCA
This sequence comes from Quercus suber, assembly GCF_002906115.3. Taxonomy (NCBI): domain Eukaryota; kingdom Viridiplantae; phylum Streptophyta; class Magnoliopsida; order Fagales; family Fagaceae; genus Quercus; species Quercus suber. The sequence goes on along the minus strand of NW_027069721.1, from coordinate 594,509 downwards.
ATGTGGAAGTTGTCTTGTGAGAAAGGAGATTTTGAAGGATGATCTTCCTGAATGGATTGAATGGTAGCATAAGAAAGAATTGGCTTTGGGTTTTGTCATTTTAAACAAAGATCTATCAGCAATGCTTTCTGAGTCGAATGAATTTGGTGGTTTTACATTGATAAGACTTATGTCATCAGGGAAGCTTGAATCACAAAGCTATTGTGTGTTGTGGAAGTTGAAAGAACTTCACACAGAAGGGTTCCATTTTAAAGATAATTCCTTGTATATTATGGATGATGAGGACTACAAATTTCCTAGAGGATTTAAGTACGTGAAACTTGATAAACTCTCTGCATATTTGAATGGTAGTCTAACTGAAGTCCTGGTTTCAAAATTGAAAAGCCTTGCAAGTGTCTCGAGAAAAGGAATCTTTTAGCTCAGAATCTCATGAAATCTTGTGTGAGAAGTTGAAGGCTTGTGGGTTCGGTCGATTGAGATCGTCTCCTGCAGTTTCTGTTGTTTTTTAATGACATCAGCTTGCCAGCAAGCATACATGAGGTTGCTTTGAGAAGGTTGTGGGCAGGCCTGCCAATGGAACTCTTACAACTGGCCTATTCCATTTACTCAAAGTTCCTTGAGGTACTTTTGGACCAGAAAAAAGTATCTTTGGAATTTCTAGTTGTCCCTGACCTACCTCAATTGCCTCCTTTCTTCCTAAGAAAGCCTTCATGCCATAGCAATAAGTGGTCACACAAAGTGCAGCGAGATGATACTCTAGTGGGTCCAGTACTTCCCCTTCCTATTTTACTTACACTTCATGCGTAACATAATGGCCACTCAGAATCGGGAGAAGAAGCAGGTGTATTTTCATTAGAGAGGGAAATTAGCCTGCAATGTGATGAAATCAAGCAGGTGGCCAGTGAAATGGCCTTGTCATATTCTATTGTGAGCTTATGGACAAGCGATTCCATTGCTGATGAAAGAGAAGATATGTGGGGCAGTTCTCAAAAACCAAAACTTTTGTTTATACCATCTAGTTGCATTTAAGTGCTCTACTATGGATCACGTACAGGAAAATATCTTTAAGGATGAGAAATTTGATAACCTGATTTTTAAAGTGCCTGAGAAGAAGCATGTTCCTAATGGCTTGGTGGAACCGTTGGACCAGAATTGTTTGATGATCTCTGCCCCTGCTGATTTGAGATTTGATACTTCTGCCAAGAACTTCGGGCCAAATGAATTAAAGATATACAAATTTGAAGAAGAAATGGTCTAAATGGCAAGACGGATTAATATATCAGCAATTTTGCACAGAGTCTAAATCCAAATTCAATTGGCATGACATTAGATTTTCAGGTGTTGACTCGTGAGGAAGAACAAAGCACCACTTTCTAACAAAACTACGCTCTCCTCGGGTATATGTGGACTCCAACAAGCATACACAACAGAACTAGTCTTAAAAACCTTAGAACCTAAACAAGAAACCCTGGGAAATTTACCAAAATTATGAATTTCCTGAACAACAAACCAATGCACAAAGCACAATGTAGAAGCCAGCAAAGACCCAACAACAGTGGAATGATTATGATTATTACCCGGTAGTTTCATGTAAAACGGGAAGCTTTGATAGAAAGAAGCAAGAAGCCAAGTCGGTCGGAGTTGGGCCCGATGGGGAAGAAGAGAAGGAGGGAGTCGGAAAGAGGGAGGCGAAGGAAGGAGAGGAGGTTGTGAGTTTGGAGGAAAGGTGGTGGTGGGTTTGGCAGAGATGGAGAGAAGAAGAGAACATAAAGGGTTTTGGGTTTAGGGTTGAAGAAGAAAGGACCCAATATGGGTTTTGATGATGAGTCTGTGAGGAGAAGTGGAGGTTTGAAAACTGATGATATTGGGAAGAGGGATTTCCAGTCCGACAATACTTCCATTTTTCACTCACTTTTTACCCAAAACTATACTTGGGCGAAGAAGCTGGAGCTGATGGAGGAGTGATCTGTATGCTCTCTTGAGTACATTTTTGTTTATAAATTTGAGAGATCTATGGATTGGCGTGTGCAAGCAAATGTTCTTATATTCATATTTTATAATTTTTTTTTTTTTTTGGCATAATATAAGCAATGTGTATATTAACATGCTTAATTAATTAGAAAATGGGGTTTAATTCTCATCGAATGGAGTGGCATTTGTATTTGGAATTATGAATATTCATTTCGATCACAAGCTCCTTCTAACTTAAACCAAAATTATAAATGATATATTAAGAGTAAGTTTAGAAAAATGACACACCAATGACTATAGGTCGTTGGTTTTCAAGTTTGTGAATAATGAGTGTTATTTTTCAAATCCGTCTTATGCCAAAGGAGCTAGAACACTCGAAGTTCTCAACAAGAATTATTTTAATTTCCACTACTATCATGTTAATTATTGAATTTTATGTTATTAGAATTCCTTTTGTTTAAATCGAAATTGAAGATCAAAAATGCAATCCCACTAAATTATTTTATGTCACATGTCATTCATCAATTTTAAAATGGGAGAGAATGGAAGATAGTTGAACGAGCGAGGAGCCAGACCCCACTTTTATGGCAAGTGTAGTTGTACATGTACTGTTGTACTTCTCTTGTCTGCGCAACACATATATAAAAAAACTAAAAATCTTCCCACCATAGGAGTAACATAAATATATATATAGAGGGTAAATTTTACAAACCACCATGAGATTTGTGAAAATACTACTAACTAAGTCGAAAACATTTTAAAACTTGCCAATTTTGTCTTAAAAGACAATTTTGTCCCTGAGCTTTAAAAAAAAAAAAATGCCGTTACTTTTTTTCTTTTCGTCCTCCTCTCTTCTGTTTCCTTCCTCTCCCCCTTTCTTCTCTGAGTTCTCCATCTCAGAACCTTAGGCAACAACCCCTTAGATTTTTCGAAATTTTCATCATCGTTATCATCAGCCTTGTATTTCTAGATCCCTAATTTGTTCATCTCTTCAACCACACCCTCAATCTCAATTCAATTCTCGCTCACTCTAGAATGCGAAAAAGAAGTGCAATTTTCGAATTCTTCGTCGAACTCTCTTTTACAAGGACAGTCCTAGCCGGCCCAGGCAGCGACGGATTGGAAAAATTCAAGTTTAGACCAACTCGGCATCTGCGAGATCTGCTTGTAATAGCAATCGAGAGCGATTTAACGGCGATCTGCGGCTCTAAAGGCAGCGACAAAAGACCAACAGAAGGACGATTGTTAGCGGCGGCGGCAGCGGTGGTGCGGCGAGGAATGCGGTAAAGCGAGGGCTGAGAGAGGTCAGGGATTTGGATGAGAATCGGCTTTCCGTTGCGGGATTTGGTTTCGGAAGCGTAGAGAGCGAGAAGTGTGGGTTCCGATTTGGGAGAGAAGGGGCGAGCGCTGATGGGGTCAAGGTCAATCTTGCGGTGGGAATCGGGAAGACCTTGCGTGGTGGTGTTGTTGTTGATGCCGGTGACCAAGTCATGGGCTTCGCCATGGCTAAGGCTCCATTAGAGAGAGAGTTCTGAGATGGAGAACTCAGAGAAGAAAGGGAGAGAGGAAAGACACAGAAGAGAGGAAGAAGAGAAAAAAATCAGGGACAAAATTGTCTTTTAAGACGAAATTGGTATTTTGTGAAATTTTACCCATATATATATATATATATATATTTTAAAGAAAGACATTTGGTTGCTTGGTTTGGTAAAACTAAAAGATGAGTAGTGGTGGGGTGGTGGTGTTAGAGTTGCCACTGGGGGCAGCGGAGGAGTAGAGTTTTGAACTGGAGAAAGCAGTGTGTAGCCATGGACTGTTCATGATGCCACCTAATCAGTGGGACCCCGTTTCCAAGACACTTCTCCGTCCACTCCGTCTTGGAGTTTCAAATTCAGAATCAATGATGGTCTGTATTTCTCAACACCAGTGGGCCCCTCACTCACTCTATGTTCGTGTTTACTGCCATAACTCTCCCAGTCTCTCCCGACAACATCAAGAATCAATGCTGGCTCAGGTGTCACGAATGCTGCGTTTGTCTGAAGATGAGGAGAGAGCTGTGAGAGAGTTCCGAAATATGTACAACAATGAGAAGAAGAAGAAGAAGAAGAAGAAGGAGAGCAGCTTTGTGGGCAGGGTGTTTAGGTCTCCTACCTTGTTTGAAGACATGGTCAACTAACACAACTTGAGGAGGCCAGTAAAGGAGCAAGCTTTGCCAAATCCAGCAACTACGATAAGTTGGCTAAACAGTTGAAAGAAATGGATGGATTTGGTAGTTTCACATGTGCCAATGTGCTTATGTGCATGGGATATTACCATGTCATTCCAACAGATTCTGAAACTATTCGGCATCTAACAAAGGTACCCTTTTGGTTCTTTGTCATGCTTTTGTCATTACTATCGTTGAAAAACTAAACATATGAATATGATTGACGTTTTCTTAATGCAGGTCCCTGCGAGAAATTCCACCACTACCGTTGAAAAACCAAACATGTGAATATGATTGATGTTTTCTTAATGCATGGATAAATTCCACCCCTACCATTGAAAAACTAAACATATGAATATGATTGACATTTTCTTAATGCAGGTCCATGCGAGAAATTCCACTGTTCAAAAGGTACAGAGAGATATTGAATGTGTATATGGGAAGTATGCGCCATTTCAGTTCTTGGTATACTGGTGTGTATATATATCGTACAAATGAATAATTCTTATGTATTCTTCTAGTACGCAGAATGATGCTCTCTCCTTTCACATTCATAGTGGAGTCCACTCATTAAATTCATGATAGAGTCTACCATGAATGTGAGAAGAGGGAGCACTATTTCTCCGTGTTCCGGAAGTACCTAAAAATTTTCCAATATGAATGGTATAATTCTGTATCAAATACTATCTTCTTCATATTTTTCTTTTAACATTTTTGTAATTCTCTTCAACTAATTTTGCTACTTAATATCTCCTTTGATTAGGTCAAAACTCTGGCACTTCTACGAAAAGATGTTTGGGAAGCTAAGCGAAATGCTATGCTCTGATTATAAACTAATCACTGCCAGTAATCTGGGAAGCACAAGTAGTACAAAAAAGAGGAAGAAAAAATGCTGACCAAAGTCAAGCCTAGCATTAGCTTTGTTGACCAAAAAATATGCAAAAGGCCAATTAACCTGCTATGTTGGTTCGCTTATTATGTATCACTGTTTTGAAGCGCGCTGAAATGGCCAAAATGGCCAAATACCACAATTTTTTGAAATTTTTAGCAAAAAACCACTGTTTCGGAAATAAATAGAAATCTACCACTTTTTCAAGTACTCGAGTTTGGTAAACTCGAGTACCCTATTTTATAGTTCCACCGTGGCTGTTGAGCTGGAAATTGGTGATTAAAAAAAATAAAGTGGTACTCGAGCTTGGTAAACTCGAGTACCATGCAACACAATACTCGAGTATACCAAACTCGAGTACCTTTTATAAAAAAAATACAAAAAATAATTTTCTACAGTACTCGAGTTTACCAAACTCGAGTATTGTGTAAATTTTTTTTTTTTGCTTGAGGATAATTGACAAATAAACATAAAAATAAAAATAAGTAGCTTTTCTATGTTTTTATTTATTTAAATAGAAGTATTGTAAGATATAGAGATTTTATTTCGAAATATGAATTTAATTTCTATATTGATAAAATTGTTCATTGTTTTCTCATAAAAATTGTTCACTATTTTCTGTATAAACTATTTCTACGATTTTACATAAAATTATTTTCTGTTTAGCATTATTTAAGAAATTGTTCACTCTCTTTTTTGTATAAATTATTTTCTATTCACTATTTAAAAAATTTCACTGTTTTCTCATAAAACACCTAGTAAAAACGTGTTTTCTAAATTTAAACACCAAATCTGAATGCTTTTTTATGTTTGAATTTCACAATACTCGAATATATTTTCTGCATTGATAAAATTTGTTTCTACTTTTATGAAATTTTTCTTTCTGCACATCATATTTACTGTATATTCAAATCTGCTTATGCATTCATAAAATCTGTTTTTTGCATTAATTAAAACTGTTCACTGTTTTGTCATAAAAATTGTTCACTGTTTGTCATAAGCTTGTTTCTGTGTTTCTTTTTTTTTTGGTGTTTGAAAGTAGTTGTGCCTGTTAAAAGTACTGAATGCTGATGTTATGATCCATAACACTCAAACTGTTTGTAAGATGGATTTTGGCTCAAGTAGGACATGATACACTGTTCACTAATTTCTGCATAAACTATTTCTAGTATTCCGCAAAAAATTATTTTATGTTCAGCATTATTCAAAAAATTGTTCACTCTCTTTTCTGTGTAAATTATTCTCTGTTCATTGTTTAAAAAATGTTTGTTGTTTTCTCATAAAACACCTAGTGAAATCATGTTGTCTAAATTTAAAAGCCAAATCTAAATGCGCTTTCATTTTTGAATTTCAAAATAATCGAATCTATTTTTCTGCATTGATAAAATCTGTTTCTAAATTTAAACGTCAAATCTGAATGCTTTTTCATGTTTAAATTTCACAATAATTGAAAATCCAAATCTATATGTTTTTTCATGTTCGAATTTCACAATAATCGAATATGTTTTCTGCATTGGGCAGTTATTGCACTTAAATGGTTTTTGTGTTTTTTTAAATATGTAACCATATGAATAATAGACAAACTCCATGAAAGAAAAATGAATGATTCGTATAAATCACCTAATGGTAAATCCCTCAAAAAATTCGAATTTGTAAAAAAGTTCGAATTAGTTGAATGTAGAAATTCAAGAAAAATTGATGGAAAAGCAATGAACATACCAAGTCGTGAAAGTGTATATAAGATGTACAGTTAGTCTAGACTTGTTGAGAAATTTGATTTCGTTGAAAGTACAAAATAATGAAAATTCAATGAAAAAGTATGTATGTTAGATGTATAGATTGTATGAATTTGTTTAAATATTTGAATTCGTTGAATGTACAAAACTGTGAAAACTCAAAGGAAAGATTGTGTACATTAGATGTACAGATAGTACGAATTTGTTGAAAAATTCGAATTTGTTGAGTGTGTAAAATCGTGAAAATTCAAATGAAAATTGAGGAACATACCAAATTGAGTAAACTTAATGGAAAATTAATTACATTAGATGTACAGATCATCCAAATTTGTTTCCAAATTTGAAGTCGTCAAATGTACAAAATAGTGAAAATTCAATTTAAAACTATGTACTAATGTACTAATCATCCTGATTTGATGAAAATTTCAAAATTGTCGAACATACAAAATCGTGAAATCTTAATGGAAAATTGAAATTGTTGAACGTACCAAATCGTGAAAATTCTATGGAAAGTTGTGTACATTAGATGTACAAATATTCTAGACTTGTTGAGAAATTTGATTTCGTTGAAAGTACAAAATCATGAAAATTCAAGAGAAAAGTGTGTACATTAAATGTACAGATCGTTCAAATTTGTAAAAATCAAAATTTAGATGTACAAATCGTTCGAATTTGTTGATTGTATAAAATCTTGAAAGTACAATATAAAATTGTGTAAATTAGATGTATAGATAGTCTGAATTTGTTGAAAAGTTTGAATTCATTAAATGTACAAAATCGTGAAAATTAATTGGAAAGCTGTGCACTAATGTATTGATCATCCGAATTTGTTGAAAAATTCTAAATCGTTGAATGAACAAGATCGTATAAACTCGATAATTAATGAACAGTTAATCTTTAGATTTGCAAAAGTTGAATGTACATAATCATCAGTTGTCAGACATTAACAACAACATTTTGTATTGCACAGAATGTGTAGACATTAACAACAACGTCTAATGTTCGTAGGTAGAAATTTTTGGAAATCATCATTACTTGAATCTGATAAGTCTGAAATATTTCTTTCGTCATCTAATGCAGTTACTTCATTAATAGACTTGATGGCTCGCTCTTGTGCCTTTCCCTTTAGTTGCTTCTTAGCCTTTTGGATTGCATGAAAATGGTCTAATCGCCTTTGCATTTGATTGTTCTCTTGTTCAAGACGAGCAAGTATGTTGGCAGGTTCATCTCTAGGTAACTTGGCTAAGCGTGCCTTAGGAACTCGTAACCCATGCCATCGACAATACACCTCCAACTCACACCTCTTCTCGTGTAGGGTTGACCATGGTGGTTCTGCTACGGTGAACTCTATTGCGGTGGTATCTATACTTAGTTTTGTAGGTTTGCCGACCATGATGTGTCCGACGCTTCCAAGACTTTCGTACGTGTATATTGGCATATTAAGGAAATCTCTCTTCTTTCCAACCCATTTCCCTCCATAGTGGTCTGTGTATGTCTGTAGTTGTTGATCTGCTAGAACTTGAGATAATCCATTTGTTGAAGTTGATCCAAAATTGGTTCGCATTGTACGATTTGATGTTGAGGCATTGCAACTCATAGCTTAGTCAATCTACAAAGTTAGTGGGGTAGAAATAAGATCATTAATGGGGTGCATTTATAACCTCAACTCATCTTCCAAGCATTATAATTTTAGTTATTAGGGCTTGTCATGTCAATACAGTGGAAAAACACTACATGAACAGGATTTTAAATATTCCCAATGTCACAGTGAGATTTGAAGATGTCGGCAGTAGTTGCAGTGTTCTTGAACAGAGTATTGTATTTAATTGACACAGTGCTATATCCCTGGCATCAGGGTACAATTATTCATATATTTAAGTATTCATGTGAATATGGATGATATGACTGGACAATGTGTAAAATCATGCCGAGCTGTTGAGTAGCATGTGTGAAACAGTGGCATCTGTTGGCGCATGTGGTTCGTATGATTACAGTTGGTGCTATAGCAGCAAGCTGGTGACATGTCTTCAAAAAACTACTCATGCCACAGTTGGTGCTACATCATGTTTATTGTATATTCAAATCTGCTTGCTGCATTCATAAAATCTATTTTCTGCATTAATTCAAACTGTTTTCTGCATGTGGTTCATATGACTACAGTTGGCGTCTGCCTAAATTATTTCCTGTTCACTATTTAAAAAATTGTTCGATATTTTCTCATAAAACACCTAGTGAAATCGTGTTTTCTAAATTTAAAAGCCAAATCTGAATGCTTTTTCATGTTTAAATTTCACAATAATCGAATTGGTTTTTTTGCATTAATAAAATTTGCTCTCTGTACATCATGTTTACTGTATATTCAAATCTGCTTACTGCATTCATAAAATCTATTTTCTGCATTAATTAAACTGTTCACTATTTTCTCATAAAAATTTTTTACTGTTTTCTGCAGAAACTATTTTTAGCATTCTGCATAAAAGTATTTTCTTTTTAGCATTATTAGAAAAATTGTTCACTGTTTTTTCTGCATAAATTATTTAATGTTTATTAGGTGTTTTATGATCCGGATGCTCTAATACCAATGACTACCCAAGAGAAAGTACAACAGTAATATGGAAGCATAAACAATGATAAAATAGATAATAAAGAAGTAAATAGCAAAATAGATATATTCAAAATAAGGTTAAAATGGAGTATGGAATATGAAAATTGAAACTAGTAAAATCTTACTCGAATAAAAACTTTAGTCTTTGATAAACTTGAAAACAAATTGCTGTCCTTGATAAAAGCCTGAAAATAAAGCTGTCTGAAGAGAAAGGTTACAAGATTACAAGAGGGGAGAGAGTACAAAAGTCTTTCTGAGGGAGAGGGACGGCTATTACAAAAGGCTTTCTAAAAATTTGAACTTAAAAGCTTAGAATCTTAGAAACTTAGAAACTTGTCTTCTGTCTTCGTAGTCTATCTCTTTTATAGGTGAAATGAATCATGGTAAAGTAACCTGAGTAGGTAAATTTAACTCAAGTTAATCTGTCGGTGGTATGGAAATTAGTACTGATGAGTAATAGTCTGTCTACTTCTGTCTGGGAATCTTTCAAATCTCAGGAATCTACCAGATCTCTTTTTACGCATGCTAGTAAATAGTAGTAACTTTTGAACATCTGTTTGTATTTGTTTGGACTGTCTTAATTTGTCTGGACAGTTTTACTTAATGCAAAAAACAGATTTTATGAATGCAGTAAACAGATTCAAATATACGGTAAACATGATGTCCAGAGAGCAAATTATATTAATGTAGAAAAACCAATTCGATTATTGTGAAATTTAAACATGAAAAAGCATTCAGATCTGGCTTTTAAATTTCGAAAACACGATTTCACTAGGTGTTTTATGAGAAAAATGCAAACAATATTTTAAATAGTGAATAGAAAATAATTTACACAAACACCAACTGTAGTCATACGAACCACATGTAGAAAAAAATTTCAATTAATGCAGAAAACAGATTGTATGAACAGCTCGGCACAATTTCACACGTGCTGCTCAATAGCTCGGCAATACTCTATTATTTGAGAGCATAAATATCAGAGTATTGCAAGCTTTTAAATGTAGAAACAGATTTTATCAATGCAGAAAAATAGATTCGATTATTGTGAAATTCAAAAATGAAAACGCATTTAGATTTGGCATTTAAATTTAGAAAACATGATTTCACTAGGTGTTTTATGAGAAAACATCAAACAATTTTTTAAACAGTGAACAGAGAATAATTTACGCAGAAAAGAGAGTGAACAATTTTTTAAATAATGCTAAATAGAAAATAATTTTTTGCGGAATACTAGAAATAGTTTATGCAGAAATTAGTGAACAGTATATCATATCCTACTTGAGCCAAAATCCATCTTACAAACAGTTTTGATTGTTATGGATCATAACATCAGCATTCAGTACTTTTAGCAAGCACAACTACTTTCAAACACAAAAAAAAAAACACAGAAACAAGTTCAAAATCACACACATAAATGGACACTCAAAACATACTCTGAGGTAAAAGTCATAATAGAAAATTAATTATTGAGCTACATTTTATTTTATTTTTCAGGCACGATTGCAGCCATTAAACCAACATAGATTCTATTACAAACATTTTTTTTTACCAGACATATAGATTCTATTCTCTCTCAGCCCCTAGACAGAGGGAAAGTATATAACAAATCTGATATTGAAAGGCTTTAAAGAAACAAAATATTTGGTCAAGAACCTGCTTCAAAGTTGTATGTAAAAACTGAAAACCCAACCTACCACCTTTATTTGATCAGGTGGATGTAGTTTCTGTTTTTTTTTTAATTTTTAATTTTTTTTAGTTGGTTGATAATTTATGCTGCTTATGACAACTTATTTAAGTACAGCAACAATGCTGCTCAATTTTTTATTTTGGCAATTCTTTGGTCTAGATTTCCCGCAATGTATTTCGTGGCATAGATTTTTGGATAAACCCAAAAATGTTTAACTTTTTAGATAAACTAAATAAGGAGTAATAATAATAATAATAATATGTAATAAAGGGAAATTTTCATTACATTACGATTCATTGTATTCAAATCATCTCTAATTTCTACTTATTTTGTCACACTTGTTCTATACTTCTACATGGTAGACTGTAGGTGAAGTAGAAAAAATAGTGAGTTTATTAGAAAGTGATAAACAACCAATCACAATCTATCATTGTTGGATAATTTTGACAAAGTGTGTATCAAAATAGATTCGATTATTGTGAAATTCGAACATGAAAAAACATACAGATTTGGATTTTCAATTATTGTGAAATTTAAACATGGAAAAGCATTCAGATTTGATGTTTAAATTTAGAAAACACAATTTCACTAGGTGTTTTACTAGAAAACAATGAACAATTTTTTTAAATAGTGAACAAAAAATAATTTACGCAGAAAAGAGAGTGAACAATTTTTTAAATAATGCTGAATAGAAAATAATTTTATGCAGAATGCTAGAAATAGTTTATGCAGAAAATAGTGAACAATTTTTATGAGAAAACAATGAACAGTTTTAATTAATGCAGAAAACAGATTTTATGAATGTAGTAATCAGATTCGAATATAGAGTAAACATGATGTGCATAGAGCAAATTTTATTAACGTAGAAACAGATTTTATCAATGCAGAAAAACAAATTCAATTATTGTGAAATTTAAACATGAAAAAGCATTCAGATTTGACGTTTAAATTTAGAAACAAATTTTATCAATGTAGAAAAATAGATTCGATTATTTTGAAATTCAAAAATGAAAACGCATTTAGATTTGGCGTTTAAATTTAGACAACATGATTTCACTAGGTGTTTTATGAGAAAACAGCAAATAATTTTTTAAACATTGAACAGAGAATAATTTACGCAGAAAAGAGAGTGAACAATTTTTTAAATAATGCTAAACAGAAAATAATTTTTTGCGGAATACTAGAAATAGTTTATGCAGAAATTAGTGAACAGTATATCATGTCCTACTTAAGCCAAAATCCATCTTACAAACAGTTTTGAGTGTTATGGATCATAACATCAGCATTCAGTACTTTTAACAGGCATAACTACTTTCAAACACACAAAAAAAAAAAACACAAAATAAGTTCAAAATCACACACATAAATGGACACTCAAAACATGCTCTGAGGTAAAAGTCATAATAGAAAATTGATTATTGAGCTACATTTTATTTTATTTTTCAGGCACGATTGTAGCCATTAAACCAACATAGATTCTATTACAAACATTTTTTTTTCCAGACATATAGATTCTATTCTCTCTCAGCCCCTAGACAGAGGGTAAGTATATAACAAATCTAATATTGAAAGACTTTAAAGAAACAAAATATTTGGTCAAGAACCTGCTTTGAAGTTGTATGTGAAAACTGAAAACCCAACCTACCACCTTTATTTGATCAGGTCGATGTAGTTTCTGTTTTTTTTTTAATTTTTTATTTTTTTTGGTTGGTTGGTAATTTATGCTGCTTATGACAACTTATTTAAGTACAGCAACAATGCCGCTCAATTTTTTATTTTGGCAGTTCTTTCGTCTAGATTACCCGCAATGTATTTCGTGGCATAGATTTTTGGATAAACCCAAAAATGTTTAACTTTTTAGATAAACTAAATAAGGAGTAATAATAATAATAATAAAATGTAATAAAGGGAAATTTTCAATACGATTCATTGTATTCAAATCATCTCTAATTTCTACTCATTTTGTCGCACTTGTTCTATACTTCTACATGGTAGACTATAGGTGAAGTAGAAAAAAATAGTGAGTTTATTAGAAAGTGATAAACAACCAATCACAATCTATCATTGTTGGATAATTTTGACAAAGTATGTATCAAAATAGATTTTATGAATGCAGAAAAACATATTCGATTATTGTGAAATTTAAACATGAAAAAGCATTCAGATTTGATGTTTAAATTTAGAAAACACGATTTCACTAGGTGTTTTACGAGAAAATAGTGAACAATTTTTTTAAATAGTGAACAGAAAATAATTTACGCAGAAAAGAGAGTGAACAATTTTTTAAATAATGCTGAACATAAAATAATTTTATGCAGAATGCTAGAAATAGTTTATGCAAAAAACAGTGAACAACTTTTATAAGAAAATAGTGAAGATGGTGTGTAGAGAGTAAATTTTATTAATGTAGAAACAGATTTTATCAATGCAAAAAAATAGATGATTTGTACATCTAATGTAATTAATTTTCCATTAAGTTTACTCAATTTGGTATGCTCTTCAATTTTCATTTGAATTTTCACGATTTTACACACTCAACGAATTCAAATTTTTCAACATATTCGTACTATCTGTACCTCTAATATACACAATTTTTCCTTGAGTTTTCATAGTTTTGTACATTTAATGAATTCAAATTTTTAAACAAATTCATACGATCTATACATCTAACGTACATACTTTTCCTTTGAATTTTCATTATTTTGTACTTTCAACAAAATCAAATTTCTCAACAAGTTTAGACTATCTGTACATCTTATGTACACATTCACGATTTGCTACGTTCATTGATTTTCCATTGATTTTTCTCGAATTTCTACATTCAACTAATTCAAATTTTTTGAGGAATTTACCATTAGGTGATTTATACGAATCATTCATTCTGCGCAATACTACTTTGTTGATGCTTTTTATGGTGTCATCAATTAATTGTAGATTATAGTTATGATTAAGAAAAGTGTAAAATCCAAAAAGAAAGGAAAGAAATGGAAAAAAGATGGTTAAAAATGAGATGAGTGTAATTAAGTTAAAGGCAGTATGAGATGCAGTTGATACCTGGAAATTGATGGCTTTTTTGTGAAGATCCTGAGGTAACAATGGATGGTGGTGGGGGTACTTTTCTTCTAAATACTGTGTAAGTTAGTTAGTTAGTTAGTTAAAAATTGTGGGAAGAATTGATGATAATAAATAATTATAATAATAGGGAAAGTAGAATGAGAAAAAGAAATAGATAGATAGGGATACGAACCAGTAAGATGGCAAAAGAGTCGGAAAGCACCAAGTCCCCATCGACAAGCACGGGGACAAAACCGATAGGATTGAGCTTTGTAAACTCTTTTTAGTTACACCATACATGCATACATACATATATAATTATTATTATTATTATTATTATTATTATTATTAATAAAAACAATAGTAGAAAGTAAAGTAAAGTGAAGGTCATCTAATACTAATTGTATTCTCACCGGGGCTGAATTGCTCTCCCTTCAACAAGTCAACTGCTTTGTACTCATATTTCAGCCCTAATCAATCATCATCATCATCATCATCATCAAAAATAAATGTAAAAAAAATTAAGATAGATTGAAGAATTAGTAAATAAATAAATAAAGAGAAATAAGAAAGAAAGTACCTTTCAAGTTGAGGGCAATACGAACGCGGAACGAACAAGTGCTCTTCCAGTATGAGTACAGTTTCAGCTTCAGCTTCAATTCACCTTCTTTCTTATTATCACCGCTTTCGCTTGCCTAACCCATAAAATCATTTCAATTCAATTCAATAATATTACACACTACACTTTTTATACTCTATTTTAGCAAACAAACCATATAGGTAGATAGATAGAAGATACAGTAGTACCATATTTCAGTAAATTTGATCCGATTTGGTTTTGGTAAAACGAAAGACTTCGAATTCTTAACGAGGGAAAGCCGCCGGCGATTTTGTTGACATCGGATTCTGATTAATAGATACTATCCACAAAAAATAAGGAGCAAAGATTCCTTTTCGCTTTCTTGTACTCCGTAGGAATAGCCGAATAATAATAAAGAAGGGAAATAAGGAATATGTTAACATCACATCACAAATCGCAAAGTTTTATTACCTGATTATTTCATTTCATTTAGTATTTAAAATTTTTTTTTTGAAATCAATTTTATTATTTTAATTTAATATATATTTTTTTATATAAATTTAATATTATTATTATCGCTACATTAATATTAACAATTAGTTGCTAACCTATGCTATACATGAGAACCTACTTATTTGTGAGGTACACTAAAATAATTTTATAAAATCTTAAATTGATTAAGAAACTACACCGTTGTATAATTTGCTCTTGTATAACTTTAATTTGTGTTACAACTTGATGAAAAAGCCATTGCTTGAACAAGCAATGGCTTATAAAAAAAATAGCTCAAAAATTTAAATATTAAAACTTCTAAAATACCAAAAAATATTAAAGAATCAAATAATTCACTGCTTAAAAATTATTAAAATAAAACAAAATATATATGACTAAACAATAGATAAATATAAGAGAAATATGGGTTACATTCAAAAGAATAAT
The DNA here is from genome assembly GCF_002906115.3 of Quercus suber. Lineage (NCBI taxonomy): Eukaryota > Viridiplantae > Streptophyta > Magnoliopsida > Fagales > Fagaceae > Quercus > Quercus suber. The sequence continues at coordinate 578,842 of NW_027069721.1, read as the reverse complement.
TCATGGCTATAACTATTGAAAGAAATCAAAAGATTTTGAGTCTACAAATTATAGATAATATATGTATGTGTATGTGTGACTACACAAATTTAGATGTTAAAACTTTCAGAATGCCAAAAATGATATATGTTATTAAAGAATAAGTTATTGAAATAATTCAAAAAATATATGACAATTCAAAAGAGAAATATAAGAAAAAGAAAAAAGTACACGAACCCATAAAATAATTAGTTTTAAATTTTAACGAGTCTAAACTTTAAACAAACCTTATTAACATGTGGCCCATGCTAAAAATGTTAAGCAGAAGCCCACGTTGAAATAATGAAAGTCATACCTCCTTTTAATATGTTGTATACAAGCTTTCTTTCAAAGAAATTAACATACTTTTCTTTGACAAATCAATGGGTTTAAATTTGAGGGAAAAATAGCGCACATTTAAAACTTAAAAAATCATTTGTGCTCATAAAGTAAATTTAAGGGACTAAAGTGTATTTTAGCCTTAAATTTAATAAGGAGGCAAAACTCGATATTTACATGCATACTCATTAATACCCAATCAAAAAAAAAAAAATCAAAATCAAAATCCAAGAGTTGAAAAACCCATCTCCTACCACTCAAGACCCACCAACCTCCAAACCTTCCAGAGATACTGCCTAAAGCTAGCGAAGACATTGTGAGGGGTTTGGAAAAGAAGTCAAAGCCACCATGTGTGTGGTGGTTGTGAACCCATCTATACATATATATATATATATATATATATGTATATATTAGTGTAGGTAAATTCTATCATGTAAGTTTATATTACCTTAGTGGTTAACACACATGTCTTTCAATTACATCTCAGGTTCAAAATGTATGGACTAAATTGACTACTATCAAAATGTAATAACCAAATTGATAGTAACCCAAAAGATAGGACCAAAATTGTATTTTCGACTAAAAAAAGAATATTGATGTCAAAAGTATTTGTAGGAGTTATTTTGAAAATTAAGAAGAAAAAATATATAAAAATATAAACTTTGAGCACCAATTATCGAATAAAATAATAATCAATCTGAAAACGCTCAAAGTATTTACTAATTTCATTTGTAATCATTTTCCAAATTACTAAAATTAACATTTTAAAAAAAGAAAAAAGAAAAAAGAAAAAATAGAAATTCAAAGGAAGTGTAAAAACTCACCACAAATTTAAGGGGCAGTAAAGATTTCCAAAAGGAGGAGTCACCAATTAGCAAAATCTTGAACAAATAATCACTAAAATTTATATTAAAAAAATCAAATAATGAAGAAAATATATGCAAGTGTTGAAAAACGAAAAGGAAAAATAAGGAACTTACTATTGGTTGTTCATGATTCAGATTCGTGGGTTTCACTATGTTTTTTGGCTGCAAATCTTTGTAGTTAAATAAGGACTCTGTTTCTTGGATGTTTCATTCAACCAATGCATAACTAATAAATCCAAAAATATCCATAGCAACAATTCTAGCTTGAGGATGCAGAAATTCATACATCTCAGACCAGAAGCAAGATTTTCACTGACAGAAGAAGACTATACAAGGTCATAAATTTTTTTTAACTACTGTAATTCCACAAACTCTTGATGGCCGAGGTCAAAGAACAATTTGGCATTAAAGCAGTTTGAAGATAAAGTTAATATATGTAATGAGAACATTGAAAATCAACCCCTAACCTTTATCTTTTGTTAGTGGTTTTTCTGAAGAAAAAATAATTGTTACAAGACTCAAGACTACAACGTTTTTCCTATTAATATAAATTATATATGTTTTCTACAAATCAGATGTAATTGGCACATTAATTATAGAATGAGCACTACCATGTCAACATTGAACCATTTAATTGCTGCATGAATCTGAGGAGCTAGAAACAAATCTGCCTGCAAAAAATTGCAATGCATTACATTACATTAAGAGAAACACCTTAACTCATAAACTAAATCCATGCAAGCTGCTGTTATGTAGTATTTTAGGAAGTGAAATTCTAGCATGTCATGCACTGTGAAACTAATACGTGTAGCGTATAAGACTGATGCAAGAGTCTAATTTAATACATGGAAGATGCGAGTCTAATGCAATACATGGAAGATGTTGACATGGTATGGTGACATGGCACGAGGGAGTGACATGGCACATGGCCAGCTAAGCTTCAAGGTTGTATTTCATATGTCCCATGTGATATAGCATGTGATTAGAATGCAGTCCCATATTCAATCTAGCCTAAACAGAAGCATATCACATTCCCTGCATCAAAATACTGACTTCAGCATAATTATGTATATTTATATACTTAAGTCAAAAACTTAGTGCTTAGAGTTAAGTATGGTGCCTTCATGTCTCATAATCCATGGTTTGGGTTTGGGAGAAGAACCATCTTTAGATTGCAATCTTAAAGATTGAGAAGTGGGTTCTGCCATTTTATATTGTGTTCTGCTGTCAGTTGGTCTAAATACTTAGGGTTGTAATAGATTTACAAGCTAGCAAAAGAAAATCTTTGTTTGGTTGAAGAAGATAGACCAACTTCAGGATGGTTGACGACTTCTTTAGCAAAGGAGTCCCTACCAATATTGGAACATTTTGGTAGTAAAATGAAAATTCATAGCGATGGCCATTCTTTTAGTCTTTCTCTATGCAGTGATCAATTTTAAATTTAGTTTCAACAGATTTAGGGTGCATGATCATGTGTTTATGGTTATTCAATGTAGATAGAGAAAAAGGGAAAAGCATTTGTAACAGCTATAAAACATTGGTAGAAACTTCCAAAACCCTGACTCTTCAAATGTTTGCACACAGTGCAGCATATTGTATATACAAGTTTGCAGGCACAGACACAAATGATGCAGGAAACCAAACCAGGTAAACTTCATCTCCAGTAGCAAATCTTCCAGCATAGTCTTTTAAAAGCCTCTCGAGTGCTGAAACAAATGCAAATAATAATCAAAATAAGCCTAAAGCCATTAAGGAGTAGAAACCATCCCATAGTGGCACAAAAAGTTCACATGTGACTGGAATTTCCAGGGAGAGGAACCCAGTTGTTAAAAAGATCAAGATAATCCATGAAAATAAAATTATACAAGCCCTTGTTTTCCCCTGAACTATTTGGATGATTTTTTTGGGAGATATGAACACTAATCTGATTGTCCAAACAAACAAACATGTATAATCCCTCCACCAGATCAAGAGTCAATTGTCCACTTAACATGTCTTCCTAACTCCAGTTGAGTGTCCATTTGTAGTAAGCTCTATTGAACTTACAAAAGAAATTAGTATCAAGTCTATTGACAATGTGCCAAAGTTATTTGCTAATCTCGTTAACCACGAACCATAGAGGGAGTTTGGAACTGATACAGATAATTAAAATCAGGATCCAATATCATTAGTTAGCTGCATCTCCAAAATAGCTCATGGAAGGACTAATTTCTCAGCTTGTAACTTTATAGTGCACGTATGTTTGCAAATACTATTTATCAGATAACTTCACTTACATCTTGCTAAATTTCTATATGCGTTTTCTCAATTTAAAAGAAAGTGTAACAGGATTGGCAGGATTGGTCTTGTCATCAGCTTTTAAATTAAACCAGCCTTCAAACATGCGAGACTGGTATGGTAGAAAAGATATTTTTGAGTTTTCTGCTTTCATGGGCCACAAAAACTTCTTAATTTTAATTCTAGGTATTATGTCTAATAAATTACCAATTGTCCCAAAAGTTTAAACTACTAGAAAATGGTGAATTTAATCTTAATCTAACACTCTCCCGTCACACATGGGCCTAAACTGCCCTTATTAAGTAGGGCCCAACATGTGGGAATTTTATAAATGAGAGGCAAGCTGAAGACATGGTTTGAACCCAGCTCTACCTACTTTTTTACCATAATAAATTACAAATTGTCCCAAAAGTTTAAACTATTAGGAAATTGTGAGTTTAATCATTTAATCTAACAATGTCTAAATGTTATAGTGTGTAGCACAATCCAGAACTAATCTGGTATCTACTTATTCTTTCAAGTCTTACATCTTTATTTTTTTCCTACTTTGGGGCCCACCTGCCAGGGAAGGGGGGAGTACTGTGCGGCTTAGTCAAATCTTACCTACAAAACCTTCTTTCGTATAATGTTGAGGCCAAGCAAGTTTCACATCAGGATCAGAACTAATTTTTTCTTCAATGCACTTCTGTATATAGGAGGAAAAGCAGCAAAACAAAATTTATATCATATAAGTTCTAACAATTTCATGAAAATAACAACATAGGGGTATATAACCACAACAGTCTCACTCAGATATATACCAGTGTAGCTATATTTTGAAAAGGCTGTATGCTTGAGGAAACAATATTGGCAGCCTACATATCCAGTTATAAAAGCAACCCCATTAGTGTCTAAATCTGAAACATACTTGCAAAAACATGTGTGAATATTAGCAAAAATGGATAAGGTACAACAAAGAATTATGCCTGATTAGATCAGGAAGCTCAAAACATTATACCATATCCTCAAGGCTGGAAAAGAAAGTAAAGCCAAAGAGGGATTTTCAAACATATTATCCAACATGTGAAAAAGAACAATACTAGTGTTATTCACCTTGTGAGACACAATTACTTGTAGGCATGCTTGGAAGGTTGTTTGGAAAATAATACTCCCCATTTGCTTTTGAAATAGAGTGTCCAATTCAAAGTGAAGATCTAATATTTAACAAATCTAAGGGTGAACATGATGCCACCTCATTTAAAAGTAGTAATCATTCATTATTTGGTGGAATAGAATTTTAAACGATGTTGCACCATATATATACATGTTTAGATTCATGAAAACTATATCTTAAACATGAGATGGAAACTCTCATTTTCAAAGAAATTGGAGAGGATCCTGATCCTAGGCACCAATCCACAAGAAATAATTTAGTTTATTTCAAAATAGCCATAGCTGGCATAGTGGCATAGCCATCCTTTTCAATGTGTACCCCAGTTTGCTTAGCAAGTGAAGTAGGCTTTATATACATTCTTCAATGTAAATTACAGGTGGTTATTTGCATAAGTTTCACCAAGATAGAATTTGAAGCAGAAACAATTTTCAAGTTATTAATGTGGCAAAAAATGATAGAGGTAGTTCCAAGTGCAATTATATGCCATCAGCTCCTTGCAGCCTCATGTCGTGAGTACTATTTCTCCCTTTACTCAACTCCTGATACTCTTTTTCCTTGGAAACCTGTGTGGCGCTCAAAGATCCTTCCCAGGGTTGCTTTCTTCTTGTGGACTGCCGCCTTTGGAAGATTCTGACTCTTGATATCTATGGAATAAGGGAGTTACCGTTGTGGATTGTTGCTATGTGTGTGAAAGGAGTGGGGAATCAGTGAATCATCTTCTTCTTCATTGTCCCATTGACTATGGTATGGGCTCTGTTTGGGTTATGCCACAAAGTGTTACTGACCTATTTTCAGCTTTGCAAGGTCCTTTTTGGTAAACACCGAAAGATGGATTTGTGGAGGGCTGTGCCACATTGTGTCTTATGGTGTATTTGGAATAGAATGGTCTATTCTTGAGTTAAATATTTCTTTCTCCACTCTTTACGGGATTGGAGTTGTGTTTTTTATTCTTTTCCCTGTTATAATTTTTTAGATCTGCTTGATCATTGTAATTTAAGAGATTGATGTACATGGGTATTTTGATTAATAAACTTTCGTTATTTATCAACAAAAAAAAAGAAAAAAAAGAACTGTTTCAACCTTAGTTGGCAATGGCATAGATTGAGTTGAATGTGACTAAAAAGTCTGCCTCAAAACACTGCACAATACTACTTTGTTGATGCTTTTTATGGTGTGAGCATCAATTGTAGATTATAGTTATGATTAAGAAAAGTGTAAAATCGAAAAAGAAGGAAAGAAATGGAAAAAAGATGGATAAAAAATGAGATGAGTGTAATTAAGTTTAAGACAGTATGAGATGCAGTTGATACCTGGAAATTGATGGCTTTTTTGTGAAGATCCTGAGGTAAAAATGGATGGTGGTGGGGGTACTTTTCTTCTAAATACTGTGTAAGTTAGTTAGTTAAAAACTGTACGAAGAATTGATGTTAATAAATAATTATAATAATAGGGAAAGTAGAATGAGAAAAAGAAATAGATAGAGATACGATTTATACGAACCAGTAAGATGGCAAAAGAGTCGGAAAGCACCAAGTCCCCATCGACAAGCACGGGGACATAACCAATAGGATTGAGCTTTGTAAACTCTTTTTAGTTACACCATATATGCATACACACATACATACATAATTATTATTAATAAAAACAATATAGTAGAAAGTAAAGTAAAGGTCATCTAATACTAATTCTATTCTCACCGGGGCTGAATTGCTCTCCCTTCAACAAGTTAACTGCTTTGTACTCATATTTCACCCCTAATCAATCATCATCATCATCAAAAATTAAGATTGATTGAAGAATTAATAAATAAATAAATAAAGAGAAATAAGAAAGAAAGTACCTTTCAAGTTGAGGGCAATAAGAACGCGGAACGAACAAGTGCTCTTCCAGTATGAATACAGTTTCAGCTTCAGCTTCAATTCACTTTCTTTCTTATTATCACCGCTTTCGCTTGCCTAACCCATAAAATCATTTCAATTCAATTCAATAATATTACACACTACACTTTTTATACTATATTTTAGAAAACAAACCATATAGATAGATAGATAGATAGATACAGTAGTACCATATTTCAGTAAATTTGATCCGATTTGGTTTTGGTAAAACGAAAGACTTCGAATTCTTAACAAGGGAAAGCCGCCGGCGATTTTGTTGTCATCTGATTCTGATTAATAGATATTATCCACAAAAAATAAGGAGCAAAGATTCCTTTTCGCTTTCTTGTACTCCGTAGGAATAGCCGAATAATAATAAAAAAGGGGAATAAGGAATATGTTAACATCACATCACAAATCGCAAAGTTTTATTACCTGATTATTTCATTTCATTTAGTATTTTAATTTTTTTTTTAAAATCAATTTTATTATTTTAATTTAATATATATATTTTTTGATATAAATTTAATATTATTATTATCGCTACATTAATATTAACAATTAGTCGCTAACCCATATGGGTTACATTCAAAAGAATAATTCATAACTATAACTATTAAAAGAAATCAAAAGATTTAAAGTCTACAAATTATAGATAATATATGTATGTATATGTGTGACTACACAAATTTAGATGTTAAAACTTTCAGAATGCCAAAAATGATATATGTTATTAAAGAATAAGTTATTGAAATAATTCAAAAAATATATGACAATTCAAAAGAGAAATATAAGAAAAAGAAAAAAGTACACAAACCCATAAAATAATTAGTTTTAAATTTTAACGAGTCTAAACTTTAAACAAACCTTATTAACATGTGGCCCATGCTAAAAATGTTAAGCAGAAGCCCACGTTGAAATAATGAAAGTCATACCTCCTTTTAATATATTGTATATAAGCTTTCTTTCAAAGAAATTAACATACTTTTCTTTGACAAATCAATGGGTTTAAATTTGAGGGAAAAATAGCGCACATTTAAAACTTAAAAAATCATTTGTGCTCATAAAGTAAATTTAAGGGACTAAAGTGTATTTTAGCCTTAAATTTAATAAGGAGGCAAAACTCGATATTTACATGCATACTTATTAATACCCAATCAAAAAAAAAAATCAAAATCAAAATCAAAATCCAAGAGATGAAAAACCCATCTCCTACCACTCAAGACCCACCAACCTCCAAACCTTCCAGAGATACTGCCTAAAGCTAGCGAAGACATTGTGAGGGGTTTGGAAAAGAAGTCAAAGCCGCCATGTGTGTGGTGGTTGTGAACCCGTCTATACATATATATATATATATATATATATATTAGTGTAGGTAAATTCTATCATGTAAGTTTATATTACCTTAGTGGTTAACACACGTGTCTTTCAATTATATCTCAGGTTCAAAATGTATGGACTAAATTGACTACTATCAAAATGTAATAACCAAATTGATAGTAACCCCAAAAGGTAGGACCAAAATTGTATTTTCAACTAAAAAAAAGAATATTGATGTGAAAAATATTTGTAGGAGTTATTTTGAAAATTAAGAAGAAAAAATATATAAAAATATAAACTTTGAGCACCAATTATCGAATAAAATAATAATCAATCTGAAAACGCTCAAAGTATTTACTAATTTCATTTGTAATCATTTTCCAAATTACTAAAATTAACATTTTTAAAAAAGAAAAAAGAAAAAAGAAAAAATAGAAATTCAAAGGAAGTGTAAAAACTCACCACAAATTTAAGGGGCAGTAAAGATTTCCAAAAGGAGGAGTCACCAATTAGCAAAATCTTGAACAAATAATCACTAAAATTTATATTAAAAAAATCAAATAATGAAGAAAATATATGCAAGTGTTGAAAAACGAAAAGGAAAACTAAGGAACTTACTATTGGTTGTTCATGATTCAGATTCGTGGCTTTCACTATGTTTTTTGGCTGCAAATCTTTGTAGTTAAATAAGGACTCTGTTTCTTGGATGTTTCATGATTGAGATTTGTGGATTTTGTTTCTTACCGTATATGTCGAGCAAAGTGAAAAAATAGTTAAAGAATGACTCTATAGTTTAGAGTGAGTCAGTGAGATCAGATTTTTTGATAGGCAGGTAACTTCTTAGTCTATAGAAGTTAGATGAGTTTTTTTCTTTGGGTAAATTATTTATTTGGTTTCTAATTTTTAGTCTGTGTGTTAATTTGGTCACCAACTTTTTAAATGTGTCAATTTGGTTCATAACTTTTTGATAATATGCTAATTTGGTCCTTGATGTATGGAAAATGTTTTCTCTTACGTTTCTATAAGGACCTAAAAATCTAACTGCCTAATCCCACTTAAAACAATGGGCTTGTACAATTCAACTATGGCCTAAATTAACAAATTTGTAAAAGAGAGAATCAAACAACAAGAGAGGGTCTTGCTCGAGGATGGTAATAAGGAAGAAAGGCTTAATACTATAGAATACTTAAACAAATATCTAAGTACAAGGCTGCCCGAAGAGGCCAATGTTACATAGAAAAATACATTGTTCACTCTCCTCTCTCAATCTTCTTCTTGCTACTTTTCTATTTCTGATATTTGTGCCTCAATCCCTTTCTCTGAGAACCCTCTTTTTCTTATATACTCTCTCCTACTTCACATCTTGGCCCTCCATTTTTACCTAACTAGACTCTCAGTGTGACATATGCCCCTTTAAACATATGATGAAGGTAGTAGAAGTAGTTGCTTAGCTGTGAATTATATTGTTCAATTCATTTCTTCATCAATGTAGCTAATAAAACTGTTGCCTACCATTTAATGCGGAGGCAACAAGCTACTCCAAATTGGAAACTTCCCCTACTTTCACTAGTTCTCTCTCTTTAGACCATTCTTCCCCCCTAGAGCACCTTAGAGTCCTTTGTCTCATCCCCTCCTCTCCTCGGGCGAATTTCCTCTTCCGGCACGTGATGCCCCCATATCAATACTGCAACCCATCAATCTCGTCATCGGTCCTTGAGCACCACAATATCAATTATTATTCACCACATTAGCAGTTTGTAAAATAGTTTGTGATTTTAGTATTTTTCCTCAAAATTTGGGTCTACAGTTAATATCATTTTATCACTTACCATAACCACTTACCACATTAGCATTTTGTAAAAAAATTGTAAAATTATTTGTAGCTCTTAGCATTTTCCATAAGGGGCAAATCAATTATATATCATTTATCTCTCTCTCTCTCTCTCTCTCTCTCTCTCTCTCTCTCTCTATATATATATATATATATATAATAGGTGAAGTTGAGAAAAACTCAAATCAAAATTCCAAATTAGAGTTCCAATTTTGACACACACACACACACACACACATATTGTTGTACCAGCAATAGTTCAAAGGCACCTATGTTGCACTTTTTGCTACAAACCAGACTTATTTAATTGTAGTGTGGGGCACAAAGAGCATGTTACAAAAAAGCCCTAATTAAGAAAGGAGATTTAGATAAGCTAGTCTAATATTATCTAACCAATCAGATGATCTTTTCTTCCTAAAGGCTTGGACAACCTTTCTATCATCACCCAAAAATAAAATATGTTGGAATCCATGGTGTTTTGCTCTGATGCCAGCATCCACCATTGCTTCAAACATCACCCCACCTTTTGATTTGGTTGCACTACTAGCAACTCCAAAAAAAACACTAACTCCTTGCATATTTACTGCTTCATAGGCAAAAGAGCATCTTTAGTCTTTTTACACCTTGCTCCTGCAATCTTCAAAATGAGCTGTCATTGACCTGCTGCGGATTGCTAATCTAGTTTTGGTCTTCTTGGGTTCCTATTGCGATTTGGGTTGTTTAGCGCTTTCCAAGCTTGACAATTGACAAATTCTACAATAAACTTAGGAAGGATTGCATAGATTTCTAATGGCAAATGGCAAGCTACAATTATGACATATCATTTATACTTAACACATGTTAGGCTTATAGCCTATTATGCACCATGTGTTGAGACATCTAATTATAAAATAATTTTATTACGTACATCCTTTTTTTTTTTTTTTTTTTGAGCACTATTACGTACATCCTTAAATTACTCTTAAACTAGCTTGTAATTTCGTGCATATGCATGGATACACTTAAAGATATATAATAAGATACATAATATAATTCATATATATATATATATAATTTAAATACTATTGATAGTCATTTTTATATTTTGTTAACTCTTTAAAAAATTTTGAAATGATATTATTAGGTATAAAATGTAAATTGTTCATGTTATTTATTTATTATTGTGAAACACTTTTTTTTAATGATTAATTTACTCTAGACTCTTTGCTTTTTGTACTTAATAACTACTTCGATGAATATTTATGATGTGGTCCCATATTTGATTCTAAAATTAAGAAATAAAACTCTTTAAAAATAAATAATTTATGACACATGGTGNAACCCATTTAAGCCAATTATTCTAGCCATTATTTCTCAAACCCTTTACCAAGTGTTCCAAGAATGAGTGCAATCAAATTGTCTTATTGTGATAAAATAGTTTGAAGAAAAGAAGGGCTCAAGAAAAAAAAAAAAAAAAAAAAAAAAAAAAAGATTCACAATCAAAAAGGGAGAAAAATATTGAAAAAATGGAGAATGTGAAAGAGGAAGAAATTTAGAATGAATTTGTTGAAATTTTGAAGGAAAAGAACTAAGAATGTGGCTCACGTCCATATTGGAGTCGAGGAGGCATTTGAAGTAGTAGTTTGAGAGGTTTCAAGTAGGCATTTAGCGATTCACTCAAGAGATTGATGAGTATTGCCAATGTCAACCTTGGGGTATTAGTTTAACTAGTTAGTTCTTGAAGTGAGAAATATAATGGCCAAGTGTCTCCCACTTTGTTGCTGTCATTCACTTTACTACATAGTACAAAGTTCTTGTGGATGGGAAGGCAAGGGTCGGGTGTAAATCTCTAGGAAGGAGTTTCACACACATATATACTTAGATTAGACTAGAAGTAGAATTTCTATTTTGATTAAAAAAAAAAAAGCACCATAAATACCCTTCATGGCTTTCTACTACAAGACAATCTAAAAGGTCCAAAAGGATTAACTATTTAAATATAAATTGAACTCCAAACTTTTATTCAACTATAAGAAACTTTACCAGTAACTGAAACCTCTCCCCCCCCCCCCCCACACACACACACACACACACCACAACACACATATTGTTGTACCAGCAATAGTTCAAAGGCACCTATGTTGCACTTTTTGCTACAACCAAACTTATTTAATTGTAGTGTGGGGCACAAAAAGCATGTTACAAAAAAGCCCTAATTAAGAAAGGAGATTTAGATAGCTAGTCTATATTATCTAACCAATCAGATGATCTTTTCTTCCTAAAGGCTTGGACAACCTTTCTATCATCACCCAAAAAAAAATATGTTGGAATCCATGGTGTTTTGCTCTGATGCCAGCATCCACCATTGCTTCAAACATCACCCCACCTTTTGATTTGGTTGCACTACTAGCAACTCCAAAAAAAACACTAACTCCTTGCATATTTACTGCTTCATAGGCAAAAGAGCATCTTTAGTCTTTTTACACCTTGCTCCTGCAATCTTCAAAATGAGCTTCATTGACCTGCTCGGATTGCTAATCTAGTTTTGGTCTTCCTGGGTTCCTATTGCGATTTGGTTGTTTAGCGCTTTCCAAGCTTGACAATTGACAAATTCTACAATAAGCTAGAATAATTGGCTTAAATGGGTTAGTAGCGGTAATGTACCAAGAAAAAATAATAATAAAGGCTCAAAATAAACAAAAATAGCCTAAAATCATCTCTTAAGGATTGTGATAATTCTTCAAAATCCATGACTTTAACAAATTCAAGTGTGGCATTAAATTGATGAATTATTAGCATTTAACCAAATCAAAGAATGTAAAATGCTTGAATTAACACAAAATAAGTACAATAATACTTTCTAATAATTATATAAATATGCAAAATTAAGCTATTATCACTTAGGTATTGGTTAGGCATGTAAATTGTTAATGTAATATTCTCAGTAGTAGTCCATCAACAATGTAGGTGTAGTTGCTAATTAATACATTGTCGTCAAGTAGTAGAGGTGTGCAGTCAAACCATTGATTTGCCAAAACCAATCCAATCCAAACTAACTCGTCTGGTTGGGTCCGATTTTAGGGGTTGGGTTGCCTTTTCTTTTTCTTTTTTTTTATATAGTGGGTTAGGTTGGGTGTGAATTAGCAAATTCAAAAATCCACCAAACCTAACCCAGCCTACTTATATTTAATATATATTTAAAAAATATATTATATGGTTTTATTATTTACTCTTTTGGTTTGGTGAACTACCAACAAATTTATAAGATTATAAATTTACTTTTATTTATGTTGGTTTGATGCATTAATCAAATAGTTTGTATTAATTTGGTACTTCGCTCAAACCAACATGGGTCCAACCCGATCCACATGGTTTGGATTAGGTTGGAAACCTATGATGGGTTCGGTTGAATTGAGTTTTTACAACCCGACCATGGTGGGTTGGATTGAAAAACCCCTCAACCCGACACATGCACACTCCTATTAAGTACGATTATGCTCCTTTTAACTACACCTCATCCTTATACTATACTCAAGGTCAAGGGTTAATAACATTGGCCATATCCTGATAGGGCACAAAAAACACCATGCTGAGTTTGCTTATCAATGTATTCCAGGTAAAATGGTTGAGAAGTACTCCTTTTGGTTTAGTTAGAGGCTAACTTCAAATTGGTATTTTGAGCAAGTGGCATTAACCATAATACAAATTTGAGTATATGTAAATGCCCTACCCCTGAAGATTGGGGATCAACTCAATGACCTTATGTATAATCATAAGTATTGTCCATGTCACCTAAGTTTCACTTACCCTATTTAGTAGCTATGGATGAACGATAGATCGAAATAGTTGATTAGAACATGTGGTGGCGCTAGGTCAACTTAGCTTGCCATGTAGGTGTGTTATATAGTTCCTTCCTAGAAGGATCTTCAATAGTGGGTTAAGGTTTGGGACTAAGCGTTTAGGCTAGTATAGCTAAAGGGAAAAATGCTAGGGACACAAAAAAAAGTTTACAACTTTTGTCACAACTTGCCATGTGGTAAGCTATAAATGGTGGAGGTAAAATGGTGGGTCCACACCTCCACCACTTACAACTTACTACTTGGTAAATTATGGCAAAAATTGTAGACTTTTTTATGTCCCCAGCATTGCTCTTAGCAAAGTAGGTTGGTGATGCTTGGTTTAGCTTGCCCTTGGCTTAATTGCAAGAGAGTAGGTCATGTGAAGCATTATTGGCCTTGGGCTTGAGGAGCCATACAATCCAACTATGGGGCATGGTTTGTTGAGGGCCAAGCTTGGGCCGCCAATAATGTTGGCTCATTGAATACTAGTTATTGGTCAATAATGTGGACCTTGTTTGGCCACACTTTTGTGGTTGAGTTCACAAAAGAGAGGATTGTAGGTTTCATGGAGTGCTTTATACAAGTGGGGGTGAGAGATTCGAACTTGGGTTCTACTTAAAGGAAAACCAAACAATACCACCAAACTAATAAGTGGTATTGAAGCCTCGTTAGATCTATTATTATATAATATATGTATATTTGTTTTCCCTAAATTCTAATTCCTTCATATTGATCACATTTGATCCAGTATTCCTTGTACAACAAGAAAAGACAATTAATCTACTAAGAAACCAACAATTATCAACTAAACGAGCTCACATCTACCACAACCACAAGTCCACAACCATCCTATGAATTACGAGATGCATGGACAACAATTATAAGCAAACTCTAAAGTTCAGAAATGAGAAGGAATTAGACAGGTCTTAATGCCCCCATTTCTTTGCTGTTCATTAAAAGTTGTTCCAAACTCTAAGAGCATTAACATCATTATGTGTAAAGTCTTGCAAAATAGAAAAAGTTGCTCGTTTTACACATTTTGAGCAAAAAAAAACACCTACATCAATGTGTATAAAATTGTGCATTTATGCACAATTGCTACAGTAATCGTGCATATATGCACGGGTAGTGTAACTCTTCTATCTATTATTTTATATATTTTTTTCTCTCCTCTCTCTTGCATAGTTAGACTCTCTCTCACCCACTCTTCAATGCCAAGAAGAAGAAGAAGAAGCTGACCATCACAACAACCCAGCATAGCTAACCACCACCATTGCAACCCAGTACCGCCAACCACCACGACAACAACACAGACACATCACAAAATCATCAAAATCGTTCTAAATCTAGATCCAAATTCATCAAACCCATATACAAATTCATATAAATAATCAAACCGAAATTGAAAAAAGAAGAAAGAAAGAAGAAGATGCTGAAGAGAAGCAGAAACTGCAGATCCGCCCAAAATCACCATTTCCTCGACCCAAATTTTTTTCTTTCTCTGCCCAAAATCACTATCCTTAATCAAACCCAACCCAAAATCATCATCTATAATAAAAGTATAAAACCCAAATTGTAAAAGAAAAAGAGGAAAGAAAAAGATTCTAAAAAAAAAAAAAAAAAGAAGGAGAAGAAAGAGAGGCACAAATAGAGATAAGGACAAGAAGACGAAGAAGAATGGAGTGTATTGAGAGAAAAAATGAGTAAGTGTTAGGTGGGTGTAGGTGGGAAATAATAAAAAAAAAAAGTAAAAAAAAATACTATTTTAATAAAAAAATGTGTATAATAGATTAATTGATGTATGTGTTTTTATAAAATATTTGTGTAAAATAAAAAAAGTGGACTTTTATGCTAAAATAGATGAAAAATTTTAGTCGAGTTGACGCGGAAGGAATTGGACAGGTTAATGCCCCCATTTCTTTGTTGTTCATTAAAAGTTATTCCAAACTCTAAAAGGTCTTCTCTAATATCAACAGTCACTTCCTTTCGGGCCCCCACAAGGCCAGCCCAAATCAATAATGTCAGGGCTTGGGCCTACGACTCTAGCCCATTGAATGGAATTGTATTTAAACTTGGGGCATGTATATCACCAAGTCTCCTACACCAAATAAAGCTCTAGCCTCTAGTTTTTTTCCTCTGCCTCATAAATCTCTGTAGAAATCGCAGAGATTCACATTTCTCAGATACACAAACAAACAAACAAAGAGTGAAAAATCATGGAAGCAGCAGCAAACATCAACGAAGCGCAAATCGAAACCCTAGACCCTCCTCTTCCTCCTCCACCGGAAACCCTAGAATCCTCTTACTACCACCAAAACCAACCACAACCACCACCACCTCCTCACTCCGAAACCCTAATCCCAGATCAAAACCCTTGCAACGATTTTCCCCAAAATACCCTCGACGACAATAATAATTCCTCTTTTCCCACCAACAAACCCTTGCTCTCCGAAAACGGCGGCTTGACCAACAACACCCACAGCGGCACCGGCACCACCGACAAGGATTGTTCCGGCGGCGAAGAGGAAACCACCAGCCGACGCAGTCGCCGCCGCAGCCGCTGGGACCCGCAGCCTGATTCTAACAACAATAACAGCATCGTTGTCTACGGCGTCGATAGCAGCAACCAGAATGGCAACGGCAGCGGCGAATCGGGCAGCGGGCCGCGGAAGAGAAAGTCGCGATGGGCCGACGATGAGCCCAAGCCCCTGCCGACTTCGCTGCCGATTCAGCTCCCTGATTTCATGAAAGAACTCACCGGAGGTATTGAATTTGATCCTGAAATTCAAGCTTTGAATAGTAGGCTTTTAGAGATTAGTCGAATGTTATCGTCTGGTTTGCCTTTAGATGATAGACCTGAAGGGGCTCGATCTCCTTCACCGGAACCCATATATGATAATATGGGAATTAGGATTAACACTAGGGAGTATCGAGCTCGAGAGAGATTGAACCGAGAGAGAACTGAGATTATTTCCCAGATTATCAAACGTAACCCGGCTTTTAAGCCGCCTGCAGATTATAGGCCACCCAAGCTTCAGAAGAAGCTTTATATACCGATGAAGGAGTACCCGGGTTATAATTTCATCGGGCTTATTATCGGGCCAAGAGGGAATACCCAGAAGAGGATGGAGAGGGAGACGGGTGCTAAGATTGTGATCCGGGGCAAAGGGTCAGTGAAGGAGGGTAGGTTGCAGCAGAAGAGGGATTTGAAGCCTGATCCCTCTGAAAATGAGGATTTGCATGTGTTGGTTGAGGCGGATACGCAGGATGCACTTGATGCTGCAGCGGGGATGGTGGAGAAGCTGTTGCAGCCGGTGGATGAGGTGTTGAATGAGCATAAGAGGCAGCAGCTTAGGGAGCTGGCGGCATTGAACGGGACAATAAGGGATGAAGAGTATTGTAGGTTGTGTGGTGAACCAGGGCATCGGCAGTATGCGTGCCCTTCGCGTACTTCAACTTTTAAGAGTGATGTCTTGTGTAAGATATGTGGTGATGGTGGGCATCCGACTATTGATTGTCCAGTGAAAGGGACTACTGGGAAGAAGATGGATGATGAGTATCAGAACTTTTTGGCAGAGTTAGGAGGTTCAGTTCCTGAGTCATCAACCAAACAAAGCCCTATGTTGGCACTTGGTTCTGGTACTAGTAATTCAGAAAGCAATCCTCCTTGGGCTAATAATACTAGGAATGCTGTTAGTACATCACATGCTGGATTAGGGGCAACTGTGGTTAAACCCACGAAGGAAATTGATGATACAAACTTGTATATTGGGTACTTGCCACCTACTCTTGACGATGATGGTTTGATCAGTTTGTTTTCACCTTTTGGTGATATTGTGATGGCTAAGGTTATCAAGGACAGGGTTACTGGACTGAGCAAAGGTTATGGTTTTGTGAAGTATGGAGATATTCAAATGGCCAATAATGCCATTGCAGGCATGAATGGTTATCGGCTAGAGGGGCGGACTATTGCTGTGAGAGTTGCCGGTAGGCCTCCTCAGCCTGTTGTGCCTCCCGGCCCACCGGCCTCGGCAATGCCCACATATCCTGTTCCAAGCCAGCCCCTCGGTGCCTATCCATCTCAACAATTTGCAGCAGGTGGCCCTCTTGGGAATGCACCACCTCCAAGTTATGGGGGCACTCCAGTTCCATGGGGACCTCCTGTTCCTCCTCACTATTCTCCTTATGCACCTCCTCCCCCTGGTTCAACCATGTATCCTCCTGTCCAGGGTCAACCTATGCCACCTTATGGTGTACAGTATCCTCCGCCTGTGCAGCCAGTTCCCCCTGGTGCCCCTTCTCAGCCTCCAACTTCAAGTGAAGCACAACAAAGTTACCCTCTAGGAGTGCAAACTGAAAACAGTACTTCTGCTCAATCTATACCAACCAATATGTATGGGAACTCTATGGCTGCAGCGCCGCAACCTACATATCCTACATCTTCATATGGCTATCCATCTTATTACAGTGCAGTTCCACCGCCACCTCCACCTCCTGCATCTGTTCCTGGCTCAACTGCTGATCAATCACAGAGCATTGGAAATGTTCCTTGGGCCACAAATCCACAGGTTCCCCCTCCTGGTTCTTCTGCAGAGAAGACAAACTATGGTGCAGATGCAGAGTATGAGAAGTTCATGTCAGAGATGAAATAATTTGGGTTCTTTTGTTACCAACAAGTTGATAGGTATGCCTTTCACATCCTTTTGCTTCAATTTGGTCCTGTTTACATTTACATTTTGGTTTGTTTCTAAAGCTCATTGACTTGATAGCTGCTCTGCCCATCTGATGAAGCTTGAACCTGATTTGGTCACTAACTATTTTTTCCTTTAATTTTGTGAATATGATGGTTTAAATTTCTACTACTTAATTGATTTTTATTTTGATTAACAAGTGGTCTTTGCCCCCCCCTTTTTTTTATAAGATTAACAAGTGGTCTTTGCAGCATCCAGTTTAGTCAAAATGGAGCTAGGTATGAAGGGCACATAACTATATGTTGTGGCAAGTGAATATCTTTTTCACCTGTGAAAGCTAAATCAAAATGATAGCATCTCATAGATCTCTTGTTGGCGTTTTTAGAAAATCAAGGATCTTAGTTAAGATTTTAAGTCACATGTAATTGGCAAAAAAAAAAACGTTTTTATTTACAGTTGTGTGTTTCTATGGTAAATATCCCTTCTGTTAGATTATAATTTTTTTGGTTCTAGAGCAACCTTCTTCTACCATGTTATGAGTGTGCAGCATTTTAGAAAGAGGAATAGAGGATGCAAGAATGTAAAAAGCTATAGCATAATGATTTTAAAGATGATGTATCCGTGTACCCTGTTATACTTGGATACATTATTAGGTCTCTTGGTCGTTTGTATATATGACGGGTTTTTTAGAGAACAGGTGAGACAGCAATCCAAATAAATTATTATGATATTATTCAACATCCTGGTTTGATATTCATTGACATGCCAACATTTGGAGAGGAAAGCCTATGTTTTAGGTGCTGCTTTAATAAAGGTTTTCCTTTTTTTCCCCATTACTTTTTTCATCCTCAAAGCATTAGCATGCAGTGATGGACTTAATCTTGTGTCTATAATTTCACTTACAGTTCCCACATCTTCTTCTGAGCAAAAGATTTATTTCTTTTCCAAACAATAATTTTCTACCTGTAATAAATTATTTTGTATAATTAAGATTTAGTGCATGCACCTCACTGTAAAATTAGTTTCTTATCTTATTTTTGCTGTTCTTAACTCTTCTTCATTGTTATTATGTAAAATTTTGACAGGCTGATGTTTCATGGAGATGTGTCAACCTGATTTCTTTCCTCTTGCCATGATTTTGTTGGAAGTTGGGACTCACATCTTTAACCTTGCTGTGCTGTTATGACATTTGCAGAGACTTGGAGTAGTTCAGCTTGTAGAGTCTTGTATTGGAGAAGCCACTTATATGATTATTATTATGAATCTCTGGGTGCTCTTGTAGGACTTAAAATTCTTTTGGTGCTTGCTTGTTACCTTCTACAGAATGTCTGTCTCCTAATGTTTTCTTTCTATCAGTTATCTGAACTGTTTTCCAATATTATGTTACTGACGTTTTATGTTACATCTCGTTCGACCTTTTTGGGTTGCTAACTTTTGTTAATTGCTTTTCCTAACTTGTTTTTAGTTTTGATCATAATGACCATTTTTATTTTGAGGATTTTTAGCTATCCTAATGCCATGGTGCTGAAGCTGTCTCTTGCACGCCCTTTTCCATACTGTAAAGAAGGTAAATATGCCTTATTATTTGAGGTATTTTGGGGTAGGTGGAAGAAGTACCTTGCTTATTACTTTGTTCTTATATTCATTATGCTTCTAAGCGTACGCAATGTCTTTTGATGTCTTCTTTAAGTTCTTATGTGGCAGGTAAAAGAATTCAGACTTGTGTGGCTATTAAAGATATTAGATTTTGGCAGTCTGCATATTTCCTCCATTAACTGTTAAATTGACCAATTGTGCAGGGTTTGAAATTTTTGAGGGGTTTGACTTGATTTATTAAGTTACAAAATTATAAAATTAGTGGCATTTTTTGTTTTTAGTTGAAGTCATTATAATGGTATGGTGTATGGTATGGATGAAATGTCAGTCAAGCCTGTGAATAGTTTGATTGAAGCATTGTTTTCTGGTGAGCAGAAATTAATGAAAAATGTTAAGAAGAGCATTAGCAGAGGACAGAGTTTGGCTCCAACCACCAATAGGAAGATGCCATTTATACTTGTCATGTGCACTGCACATGACTCACTTAACCAAACTAACCAAGTGAGTCATGTGCAATGCACATAACAAGCCACATGGCATCTTTCTATTGGTGGTTGGAGACAAATCTTTTCCATTAGCAAAACAATTGGTTTGTATGATTTTCCTCCAGATATCAGCTCCTAAGTGTTCTAGAAGTAAGGTTTACTTTGATTAGGAAGAGGTGACATTTACCAACGGAAGTTAACAAGTTATGGAATATATTTTCAGAATGATAAAAAAAAGAATATAAAAAGAATTTTACGGCATAAACTCTTTTAAATTCATCATGTGGTTACAAAAGGCAATACGGATAATTTTAAATGCACATCTCCTACTTTGGAATTAGGAATAGAGTCTTGCAAGTGATTGTGTGTGCATATTGCACGTAAACAGCTTTATTCCCTTTCATGGATACCTAAAGGTGTTATACACGTTTATGGACTCGGTGTGGATTTAATATTTCTAAATAGTATCCAATAGCCCTATAGCTCAATTGGTTGGCACCTCTTAGTGTTTCCAAAGGAGGCAGGGTTATAAGGTAAGTACTTTGTAATTCAAGATTTTGGCCATAATTTGATTATGTCCATCATTTGATTGGCACTGATTTCAGAAAGTGCTCAAAACAATGACTTCAATGAAGTTATTATTGCATATTTTAGTCATAAAACATTTGCAACTTAGGCCCTAGAAGAGTATAAAGGTCCATCATACATTGGCAGGTTTTAAATTTTCATTTTGCATGTTATATATGTGTGTCTGGTAGTGCATACAATCAGTTCACTTCATAAGGGGCACTTGTGATCCCACTTGTTCTGATTCATGTGTAATAGTCTAGAATCCATTTGTGTTGATATTTTCCAGTTTTCATGCACACCTATTAAACAATAATTGTAGATGCCTTGGTTGCTTTTGCCATCACATATATGCTCTTTACTTGGCACTGCCTTGCATAATATGGGCTTCTTAAAAAATTTGTTGGTACTCAATATTCATGTATATAGCAAACAAAGTTTTTAACACAACTCCTTAGATGGTCACGATTTTTAACAGATTATGTGTTATTTTTCTTAGAAATTGGTTATTTGGTTTACATGTTTAGATGATCCCCAAATTATTCTTCTAACTAAATAAATTGAAAATTCTGACAACAAATCTTAATGATAACGTCAGTTTACAACTATATTCCTTGCAAGCTCTGAAATAAGAGTTTATGGTTTGTTATGGTAAATTGGTTACATATTGAATGGAACAGTAGTGTTACTTGTCTTTTGTTGATGTTAATAGTGTGAGATAATCTTTCTCTAGGGTTAGGCTGTGTATATTTGTGGCTGTAGACATGTAAGCTATAGAATAATTTTTGTGCCATGAGATTAAGAAAGGTGGAATATGTTGTGTCTTCTATAATACTCCACCTTCTATGTTCAATAAAGTAAAAATGTTTTTTTGGAAAGTAGCTTGTTTTCTCATTTGTCTTTTTTAGGTTAACTGGCTTTTTTTTTTTTAATTGATAATTAACAGATTCACACAATGGATTCTGAAGTCTGAACACAAGTTGTCACCCTCCACCCCATTCTTAAGTCATTTGAGCTAGAACTAATTGGCAACTGAGAGTACTTTTTCACACTTCTAAAGTTTGTGTTTTTGTGTGACAGAAACATCTCCCCCCTCCCCCCCAAGGAAAAAAGAGGAAATTACTTTGATGTTCTTGGAAAATCTTTTCTTTTGTATGTAAGAGAACTCCAAATTCTAATACTAATAATAATAATAACTTGAAGTAGAATGGACCTAAAGTTTTCTGTCTTGTCCTTAGTATTGGATGATGATAACAGCTACACTAATAGCTGGTGCATAGATTCTTTTATGTATGTATCACTTGTTTTGTATGAGCTATAACTTATCTGTATATTTCTTGTTATCTGGACTCTGCTTTTCTTGACAACAAATTTCTAATTGAACAAATTACCAGGGACTGATGCTCTTGTCATTCTCTATGAGCATGATTTGTTTTTAACTTTTGACTTATCCAGTTATTCCCTTTTGCTCTTTGCAATGTGTCTTGCTTCTTCTGTACTGCTAAAGCAACAGTTAATACAATTGCACTTTCTCCTTTTATAGGCTGATTAGCCTTTTTGACTTATTCACTTTAGATAAGACCGTTCCTATAAGAACATAGCAAATGCCCTCACCCATGTGTCAGGTAATTCTAGAATTATCCTGTGGAGCTGGCCCTCATGTTGGGCTTGGAAAGGAACCTAACTTTTTTACACCATGAGGGTTGCTGTTTGATAGCTATTGTGAGGCAAGAGAAATATTATTTTAGTTCTTTCCATGGCTGTGGAAGTCTAGAGAATGTTTTCTACCTTGAAATTATTGTCTTGTTTGTAAGAGATGAGAAGGGGAAATTTTTGTCAAAAGAAAATTTCTATGTTGAACTTATAATCATTTTGCTTGTTTAGGCAGGGGTGGGGTGGGGTCCAGCATTTTCAGGAAGTCTGTTCTATATATCTGTAGGTTTTGCATTGAATGAGGTTCTAGTTAGACATTTGGGGCTTTAAAAGTTTAGCTTAACATTGATTGTTGAAGAATTTCTTGGAGTACTAGAATAAAACATTAATTTCTTGATGTTTCCTGGCCATGTGTTGATGCATCCATTCATATCTGGGAATCTTTTAGCTTGTACTGCCTTTTGTTTTGGTCATGAAGCGGGATATGGAATGTGTGGGCATTTGTTGACTTCTTCACTGGCCTTGCAGCTTACGCACAAACAAGGTCACAAGCATTTCCTTGCCATTTGGCAGTCTGTGATTTGTACATTTTTATTTTTTCATTGACAGTTGCTTGATCACATGACTGCACGCAAAGTGCCCCACCTTATAGATTCGTCTTTTGAGATTCTGCAAAACACAAGCAGGTCCTGCAGGTTTTTGTGAAGTATTATCACTGTGCTAACATGATTGTGACTAAATTGGTCAGGATTTACATTTTTGAGATGATAGAATGTTCTGAAAGGTGTTTTCTGTTGTGAGCTCGGCAGACCCTCATCAATGAAGATATTGCTTCAGCTATCGAACAAGTGTTTAATTATCTCAATTATTCTAGGGTGGGTTGGCCAATTATTTTGCCCTTTTTTCATTTGGCTGGAGGAAATAAAGGAAGAAAACAGGGAAAAGGAGAGGAAAAAAAATGTTTTTGGAAGTTGTTGGGGAGGGGGGGGGGGGGGGGGGGGTTTCCTTTGGGGTTAAATGAGAATTTGTTCCTTTAGTCTAGGCGTGCAAATGAGTAGGTCAAGTTGTTACTTTGTTGTATGTAGCTATTGTACGATTCAATGATAAACAATATATTCCCCTTCATATATGGCATGATTGTTTTGTTTTGGTCCTGGTAGTGGTGATGCCATTATAACCTGGTAAGAAATTGAGCGACCGTGCTGGGCCATAATACATCTTGTGTTCTTAATCTCATATTCAGTTTTTTCATTGTGCACAATTCATAGCTTAGTTGTATTTTTCAGATGAATAACATTTTGTGATTCAGTTTTGTTTGGTTCCGATTTATGCAATTTACATGGTAATTTATATCTGGACTGTGATTGGATTTCTTTCATGATCTTTCTTTTATTTTATCTGTAAATGGTTGTCTTTCGTGATTTGTTTGTTCATTTGTGTGGTTTGTTATTTTGGAATGACCCAGTTGTGGCATGCATATATTTAGGACCGGGTAACTGGTAATGAGATCAAGATTCTAAGGTTTATATATTCACGATCTTACATGGATGTTAATGATGGTAGGATGCCTGAATATGTAGCGATGGGCTAAATGTGAAGAAAGCATGGCATTGTGGTTAAGGGTGTTTTTGGACCCTTTTTACCCAACGTATTTAGGGCATTGGCAGGTTTTCTGTCTGCTGTCATATTTGTTAGTGGGGGCAAAATTTAGGCAGAATAGTTTAGATGCGTTAAATTAGGTTTCTTAATTAAATAAAGCATACATAAATGGCACTTAATTTTCCTAAGACAATTAAATTCAATACAATTGTGATTGAATTTAATTGGGAATATTAATGAATACTTAAGTTTTATTATTTTTAGGGAAATACTAGTTTCTATATAAGTATCTCTATATATTTTTTTTTTTTTTTAAATTGCAATTTTGAGCTTGGAAATTGTGACTCAAGTATGCAACAACCATGTGTAATAAATACTATCCTTTGACACATTAAAAGCACACTTAATTAGAGTTAGTAAATAAACCAAGTCATTTATAAACAATTTGAGCTGGACTCGAGAAAAACTTGTTTATGTTCATTTGTTTAATAAGTTTAAGTTCAAGTCAACTTTAGGCTCAATTATAAAACGAGTTAAGTTCAAACATAATTATGTATTTGTGGACTAGCCAATGAAGAGAAGGGCAAGGGCTTAAGTTAACCATATATAAAACTATATATTTATATGTATTCTTGTCTAAAAATATATTTATATAGATTTGAAATTGGATTGCATAAAGTTGTAAACTGGTTCATATGATGTAAAATCATTATTTGTAGTTTATTTATGGCATAAACAATCTATTTGTAGTAAAAATTTATAGATTTGTGAAGGGGTAAAATATTTTAGTTGTGGTTCTACTTAATGTAGGTAAATAAATTAATCATGTAATTTGTGAATTAGCTCAAACTTGCTCAACATGTAAATGAACCAAACTTAAACTTATAATCTAATTTGGTGATGAGCTCGAGCTTGTCTTGTATTTGAAATAAAATTAAATTAACATGTCTAAACTTTTAATATTTGAATCTACTTGTTTGCAATCCTTTATTCAGCTCATTTGAAGCTCAAAAGGTTAGGCTTAAAGTAAACCTCCATTTAATGAAGCATGGTTTATGATCTCTTTTCTAGTGTTTCTTTTTTGGTTTAGTTAATAGGTGCTCTTAAGGCATTTGTTAATAAATCACTTTAAGAAAATTTTAATATCACTTTTATGGGAAATATAAAAAAACTATAAAAAAATTTATTTTCTTTTCTCTTTTCTAGTAAAAAAGTTTCTAAAATATTTCATAAACCATAACCTTTAAAGAGTTCGTTAACTTTTCCCCTTCTTTTTTAGTATTTTTTTCAAAGAAGCACAACAAATGTTAAATTGCACAAAAAATAGTAAATTTTTGTTAGTGGATTGTAGTACTTATCCCCCTATTACCTATTTCTATTTCAAGAGATTATTTGTAGCATAAAATTTTCCATACAACATATATGGTATTAATGGAATTTGAAAATAGCATGATTTAAATTAATAGGAATTTTAGTCCTTCCCAGTAAAAATTTATATTTTTAATAATTAAGATATTAGATATTATAGAAGTAAAAGAACTATTGTATTATTGGGGTAATGATTTAGTGATGATGGTGGTGGTGGTGACGAAGGTGGATGGTAGTGCTGATGATAGTTTACAACTGTAATGGTGATGGCAATGGGTGGCTATGAAAATTGTAGCAGTAACATTGTTACGGTGTTGGTTGTGGCAACGATTAGCAACTATAGTAATGGTAGGTGGTATGAGAATGATAATGTTATAATGTTAATGTGAACTTTTCTAGAGATACATAAACATTTCATCAAGTTTATACCCTAATTTTCCCATCTCTTTTGAAACTTAAACCCTAATTTTATTCATTCTACTCATGGGGATTACACTTTTCTACCATAAATTATATCACATTTTACACTTTGTCCCTTAAACTATCAAAATAAACAATTGACTTCCTAAGTTATAATTTTGTAACACTTCACCCCATGCTATCTATTTTGGTATAAGTTTAACAAAATTTAGTATTAAAAAACCAATTTACGTCTCACTCCAAAACAAATGATAGAGGGTAAATTGGTTGTTTAATACTTCAATCCATTAAAATAGACAACAGAGAGTTAAGTGTTATAGAATTATAACTTTAGGAGGTCAATCGTGCATTTCAATAATTCATAGGGTAAAATGTAAAATGAGATATAATTTAGAGTAAAAAAATATGATTTCTACTGATGGATTCATTACATGTCAAACATTTACGGAAAACATAGACTTATAGAATTCAAGATTTAAGCTTTATATTTCTCTTAATTTAAAATTTCATAGAAGACAATCTATTATTGGCACAACATATGAGATAATCCATTCTCCATCAAACACAAAAATTAGTTGAAAACCAAAGACATAAGAATAGTAATTTGCTCTTAGAATCGGAGTCGACACTGGAAAGGGGTGGCAGTCGGAGGTATGAGTTTTGAATTAGTAACGAGTTAATCAAAGTTAGCGAGTCTTGGGTCTTTGTCGCCCATTTTCTACTTTAGTATAAGCACAAGTCTTTTTTCCCTTGTCTTGCGAGTTAAAAGCCTTTTTATGATAAGGTCCCAGTTCAATGCTCTAAATAGGTTTTTGAGACCCATATTGTCCAACAGAGTGTCTTGTTGCTGCTTCTTTTTCTGCCTAGTCTATAGTATGTTTCTTTTTTTTTTGTTGAAGAACTTACATTGACACAAACTATATCTAGTTATTTGAGATTAGAAAGTTTAGGAATTAGGAGTACAACATTTTCACAACATTCTTATTTTCAGTTGTAATTTTTTTTTTCTTCTTTTATTTCTTTTTATTTTGACCTACGGTAATCTAACATCTTAGCATGTTGTGGGATTTTATTGTGCATGTAAAAGAACAAATATGAGATTAATGTTTAAGATTTAATAACTTTACATTTTCAAATTATTTATTTATTTTAAGAGAAATTAAGAAATTTATCAAGCTTATTTATAGGCTTATAGCTTTAACCTGAGAAGTTTATCAGGTTTATTTACAGCTTTAATTTAAGAAGTTTATTTAACTTATTTACAATATTTTTAAGTATACTTTTGCGGCTTTTGCCTCATGTATTTTATAAATACAATACAAATTTATGAAAATAAACTCTTCCAAACTACCATTGCTATTAGCCAAACTATACTTTATGATGACATAATAGCTTATACTAGAGCATTTGTATCATGAAGATGTATATAATAGAAAAATATGTTTAATTTACACATTTAAGCCCAAAAATTACTCACATCAGTCAAACTAAAGATGTGTAAATTTGCAAAGTTATTACAATAAACTTGTAAATATACACAATGTAGATTTGTACATCATTATTTTTAATTTTTTTCTCTCACCTCTTGTCTTGTCTCATCAAATTCCTCTCTTTTTTTTCTCAATTTCTTTATGAAAATAATAAATAAAGAATGAATAGTGATTATTTAAATAAAATAAAATGTATAGTATAATAGATAATATGATGAAAGTGTTTTTGAAAAATGGGTGTGAAATTAAAAAAAAAGTTTCTTATACTAAAATGAACATGAATTTTTGCACAAATTGATGCAAATGTTGCACAATTTTTTTTAGTAAAAAATGTATCTAGTAATAATAGAAATTATGCAATCAATCCAACTTTTTTCTAAGGCAAATGTTACGCAAAATTTTTTTTTTGGGGTAGAAATGTGTTACTCAATTTCGAACAATGCAAAGGTCCTTGGCATAAATAAATAAATAAATAAATAATAAAGTAAATATTCTAGGAACACTAGTGAAGAGTGAAGATAAATAAATAAATAAATAAATAATAATAAAACCCTTGATAAGGTCCCCGTCATCTTGCCCAAAAAACGAAATCTTAGGGAAGCTAACTTCATCGTAATTCAAACCCAGAGCTCCACAAATCAAACACACACCCAAAAAAAAAGTCCAATCCTCAAACGCAACAACCATTTCCAAACAGTCTTGCTGAATAATGCCTTCAATTTTTTTAAATGATATCTCATATTGATCAACTTTGCTCTACATTATACAAGCGAAGGACCAATGAACTTTGGTCTTCTCTCATGAATTTTAATCATTTTCTAAATTAGATTCAGCTTTTAATTTTTTTCGAATCAACTACTTGCTACTCGCTAGAATAATTAGTGACCACGTTGAAATAAAACCCTACTATTATACTCTTTTTACTCAAAAGATGAAAGAAAAGATTGTAATAAAAAAAAAAAAAAAAAGGGAAGTCTCTCATTTTCCACCACACCAATCAAGGGTAGTTTCTCATTTTCCATCCTCTCCCTTTTACTCCCAACCAGACAGACTATGTAAGGAATTTTTAGAGCCAGCCATTTTGTTTTTTGTTTTTTAATATCTCTCTCTCTCTCTCTCTCTCTCTCTCTCTGCAATTTGTAATCAATGTTGGAATAAAAATCACAAAGATTGCTATAATCCCATCAAAAAACAAAAGATTGCTATCATCTAGTGCATCCAAAATGGAGCATCATTAGCATTGGAAGGCAGATTTTTCATTAAGAATGTGACAAGAACTCACCAACACGTGCAAGCATCTGTTAGCTTTGTAATACAACTTGAGTAAATTTGAGACATCAACATAAGAAAGTAGGAGAGAAAAAGGAGGAGAAAAAAAAAAGACCAGCATATACAATCGTAATGCTACACCAAAAAAAGAAAATAAGTGACTAACAACTCAAGACACAGTATTTGCATCAAGGACATTATCAAGGATGAATGGACCAAGTTTACCCGCCCTAAATAAAGTAAGAAGCTTTTTTGATACCATCAAACGAGCTTTCGAGGCCTTATGAGGTATCTTAAATGCCTTCTGCAATGCTTCAAACTGCTGCTTTGTAAGACTCTCCAAGTTACTCTCATCTTCTACATTACCAGTGAATTCTAACAGAGTTAAATACAAAGCACATTGGACTTCTGTGACAAGATCCTGAAAGGAAAATTGTAAAGAACTGTAAATTCAGGAATGACATAAAATAAAACAAGACATTCACAGGTCACATGGAGACCAGCTGATATAAGCCACAACAATAAGAACTACAAATGGCATAAAAAGTAACGTGCAAAAGGGCTAGAGTGTGTATATATAAAGAAAACTATTTTTGAAAAATTTGGTAGCTTTTGATTCCATGTAGTGACAAATATTTGTTCTCCTATCTTTTACCACTAATCCCATTTATTCTTTTTCAAATCTTCTCATTGAAATCAAAATATCCACCTCAAGCAACACAATCTTACACAATGATACTGCAAAACATGTGAATTTACTCTTCCCCAATTTATGTATTGCCTATAGGATTCCTTGTAAGTTTTCTCTTATTTACTTCAAAATCAAATACCATCTTTTTGCTTACGTTGACATCATCTCAACCACTCCAGAACAAGCTTCACATCCTTTATTAAAAAGCCATCAACTGAAGCTAAATAAATAAATAAAGAAAGATCATTTTTTTTTTCTAAATTTACTAATCATCTGTTTCAAATTAAGCATGCCATATTTATAATGATAGTTCATTTACTCTGTCTGGTATTTACCAACATTTCTAGATTTACATCCTCTTGCCTAGTCATAAAAAACCCCTTCATACACAAAGCACAACAGAATAACTTCATGATGTTCTACACGAATGTCCATAACCAACAAGTAAAACATGTTATCAAAACTAAAAGCTCTTCGTTCATGACAAGAAAACTAACTGTCCCAAAACAATTTTCTTATGCTGATCATTTGCCATCCATTTAGGAGAATGAAGATGATATTAATAACCATGTAATAATCCTACAACAAGACCTATCATGAAGTTCATTCGGACCTATGTTGTCCCAATAACAAAAAGTTTTAAAATACTTTGGCCATCCTACATAAATTAAGTAAATGAGAACCATCCTACATTACCTCAACGTAAAGCATATCAAAGTCATTTGGTGGCTTCCTCCTTTTTGGCCGAAGATCTTTAAGGTTATACTCATGTTTTTCCTTAGAATCATACTGAATCCCTTCCAGTCTCCTGTTGTTCAAATGCTTCCAATGAAGGGGGGTCCCTCGAGTATTTATAACTGCCAGCAAGTATAGTGCAATACACTCCTCACCTACCACTGAATCTTTCACAGACCATGTGAATTTAAGAAATTGGTAAGCTTTATTTGATAGAACAAGCAATACAACGTGGCAAAAGTAATTTCATGTTGACTTGAACCAATACCAGCCCAACAAACCCCCCCCCCCCCCCCCGGCGCATGCAAAACCCAAAAAAAAAAAGTAAAAAAATAAGTGATAAAATTCAAGACACCAAGGTTGAAAATTTTACAAGTGGCAATTTGGGCAACCTGTGTTGTTGGGGTCAAAAGAAGGATTAAACCAACACAACTTCAGGCATAAAACTTTCTGGCTCACCCAAACTTAAGCTGATCCAGAGATCTCATAAGAAACTTAAGAGAAATTATTTGCAAGAGGATGATACCTGTAAGAGCTAACTTCAGTCCTGTCTCTATGTGGGATACTTGGAACCAATACACCTGGAGTGTCTAGGACATAATGCTAGCTGATGCGCAATCTGGTTAAAAATCTCAATGTAACAATCTAAACATACAAAAATGTTCAAACAGAAATATTCAGCAAAAGATATAAATGGAAGGAGAATGGTAGCAGTATATAGAAGAAAACAGTGAGATTTAAGCCAAATGCTTGATGATTTGACCTGATTTTCAAAACATGTCTTTATGTAAGGCATATGCAACTGATTTAGTTATTACAAACTTTTGATAATTAAACCAGAGACCTAAGCCTTATAGTTTATTCCACTATACATATAAACCTACCAAAAATGAATAAAATAGTAGAAAGCCAGCAAATCAGAGGATGGATTTTGTGTGTGTGTGTTTGTTTGGGGGTGGGGTGGGAGGGGGGAGGACAACCAATCGAATGGGGCAAAAATATGATCCAAGTCATAGACTCATAGTATAACCCCTGCACTTTACCTGTGGTCAAATAATATAACATGAGTCAGAAATAACTTCCTTGCAAACAGTCTGTTGCTCATAAAAGCAAGAACATCATCTAATATATAAAGCGATAATGGTCAATCAAACAATTCACAACCAAACCTACATCTTCCTACCAACATTATCAATATCAGGATCCAATCCCAAACATCTAGTCTTAATTATCAAATGTTAACAAGTATGAAAAACACATGAAGCTAAAATTTCAGTCTCTTATTACTTTCAAAGGTATATAAACCATAAAACACAGAATCAGTTGACCTTGTATCCAGCAATATCTTGAGTAACTCCGGGCAATGGGCCAACTGTAGCTCGCTTCATCTTCTCCTGCACTATGAAAGAAAACCGAAGCTGTTATTGTTAAAATAATTTAATAACCTTCACCACAGTCCCATTTCAAGACAATGACATCCAACCATAATCTAGCAAAAACATAGTAACAACTTACCAGGAAATCGAGACGATGCAATTTGATGGATCGAATTAATTAAAGCCGACTTGCCAACATTAGGAACACCAACCACCAAGACAAGTAGAGTAGGTTCCCTCGAAATCACTTCCCTCAGCTTGAACTCCACAAGCTCAAGAAGCTTTCGGTATAGGAACCATGATAAGACAAGAGAAAGGACAATTTACTATCACAGTCCAATAAGCATGGATAATTAATATAGATACATATTTTCATTTATAGGCCATTTTTTTTTTTTTTTTAAGTTTTAAAAATAATAATAACTATTAATTAAAAAAAAAATCTAAATGGGGGGGGGGAAGGGGGGTTTCAAAAATGTTCAAACAGAAATATTCAGCAAAAGATATAAATGGAAGGAGAATGGTAGCAGTATATAGAAGAAAACAGTGAGATTTAAGCCAAATGCTTGATGATTTGACCTGATTTTCAAAACATGTCTTCAAGTAAGGCATATGCAACTGATTTAGTTATTACAAGCTTGCAAACAGTCTGTTGCTCATAAAAGCAAGAACATCATCTAAAATATAAAGTGATAATGGTCAATCAAACAATTCAGAACCAAACCTACATCTTCCTACCAACATTATCAATATCAGGGTCCAATCCCAAACATCTAGTCTTAATTATCAAATGTTAACAAGTATGAAAAACACATTAAGCTAAAATTTCAGTCTCTTATTACTTTCAAAGGTATATAAACCATAAAACACAGAATCAGTTGACCTTGTATCCAGCAATATCTTGAGTAACTCCAGGCAATGGGCCAACTGTAGCTCGCTTCATCTTCTCCTGCACTATGAAAGAAAACCGAAGCTGTTATTGTTAAAATAATTTAATAACCTTCACCACAGTCCCATTTCAAGACAATGACATCCAACCATAATCTAGCAAAAACATAGTAACAACTTACCAGGAAATCGAGACGACGCAATTTGATGGATTGAATTAATTAAAGCCGACTTGCCAACATTAGGAACACCAACCACCAAAACAAGTAGAGTAGGTTCCCTTGAAATCACTTCCCTCAGCTTGAACTCCACAAGCTCAAGAAGCTTTCGGTACATGAACCATTATAAGACAAGAGAGAGGACAAGTTACTATCACTATCTAAGAAGCATAAATAATGAGTCAAGGACACTGACATTGACACATACAACACCATAATTCTTAAAAATTTAGGACACAATTGATACAACAAATAATTAATGAATTAATATAGATACATATCTTCATCTAATAGGCATATTTTTTATGTTTATTTTAAGTTTTAAAAAAATATAATAACTATCTAAAATCCAATTAATATTTTTACAAAAATTCAATTTAGTCTCTTGACATTTACTTCAATTGTCAAATTAGTACTTAACATTTAAAAATTTTCAATTTAGTACTTCAATTTGTCAAAATGAGTCAATCCAGTCCTTCTTAAGCCGTTTAAACATTTTTTTTTTTTAAACTAATACTCATCAAACAATAAGATACATTAAATGGCACAGAATATTTTGAATAAATTGCATCATTTGCTAACAGAGATATTGATAAAAATCATAAAATGACCATATTTTTACAAATTGAGAGAGACTAAATTTGCCTATTGAATTTTAACCCAAAACATACAAAACAAAGAGGAGGACACGCATGCGGAGTATCCCGGCGTGTCGGACACGTTTGGAAGGTGTCCATGCTCGTTACCTAGTCAGCATTCAGTAATAAGTAACAGTGAACTAACCTTGTTAACAGAGGTCTTGCTGTGGGCATTAATGGCGACGCAATCCTGGTTGGTGGAACAGGAATCGAAGTAGCGAATCCATTTGGGCATGATGTTAGGGTTGGCCAAGTCTTTCTTGTTGAGAGCAACGACGCGTCGTTTGGAGGAGAGTTGGGGTTGGAGGTGGTGGCTGGCGGAGGAGAAAGGAATGCGAGCGTCGCGGACTTCGACGACGAGGTCGGCGAGTTTGAGGCGGTCTCTGATGGCGCGCGTGGCGGCGGCCATGTGGCCGGGGAACCAGTTGACGGGGCCGCCGCCGACGGCGAAAGCCATCTCCCCCAATCCCTTCAATTTCTTGTTAGTTACTACTCTCTTTGCCTCTCCCAATCCCATCTTCGCTTCTATAACAGTTGAGGGCTTATTGATCACAATTGCTCTCAGCTCTCGATTACTGGAAATAACATGATGGTGGTAGACTGGGAGGTTTTAGCCGTGCAGGGTTTAAGCCAGGTAACTTCTTGTATTGTTTTTGAACAATGTCTTTTTTTTCTTTTTCTTTTTTTAGTGAATTTATTGCTTGGTTGATAAAAGAGAGTAGGGAACAAGATGCATGTAGTTTTGAAAAAAAAAAACAGAATAAAATATTTGAAAATGAGCTCTCCATCCAATCTTGTTGGAATTAAGAAAATAGAGAGTAATTACCTTTTTTACTAAATTATGTTAAATATAAAATATATATGGTAAATATAGTTTGAATATATATATTAGTCTCATCACATGCAGTTGATGAGATTTTCTTTTTTTTTTGTCATAATTTTTTATTTTTAATTTTGAATATGTAATTAGTAGGAGAGTATTTTATTTTATAGGCATTTTTAGTGAAGTTTGAAATATATTTTTATCGGATTGTGCTTAATTTTTTTTTTTGGGTTAAATTTAATGTTTAGAGGGTATTTATAAATCACAAAAAAATTCAGTTAAAAAAAAATCCTCTTATAAATAATATATATATATATATATATATATTCAAATTATTAATAGCTTTGCTACCAAAAAATAAAAAATTTATTAATAGCTTAAATATTTTAGTAACTTACTATTTAAAACATATACTTGAATACATTTATGAGGTAGGAAGTAAGGTAACAATTTAAAAAAAAAAAAAAAAACCTAAATATTTATAATAAAAAAATACAAAGTTGTACGAAGGAATATAAAGATCGTTTCAAATTTTTACAATTTTAAAAGAGAAAATCTTCACATGTAATCTTAGCATTAGTAATCCTTAGGAAAATATGAAGATATATATATATATATATATATATATTTTTTTTTATCGGGAAATCATTCATATTAGTTTTTCTCAAATTTTACACTATCTATAAATATTGGGACTGTGAAGATGGACTTTATCAAAATGGAAAAAGAATAACTCTTTTCTTTTTCTTTTTTTAAGAAGCGGATAGGGAATAACTTGTAAGTCATAGCATACAATTTTATTTTTTATTTTTGGAAAAAAACATACAAACTAAATCTGTTGGCTTAGAAATACAAGTATCCTAGTGTGTCCAACAAATAATTATGAAAAATGCTAGAAACACAAACTTTTTTACAAACTATTGATGTGAGTGTATTTTTGCCTTCGGACCAAGTATGCACTTGTACCCTTACTTCTTCGGCTCATGCTTATAAGGCCCAAGGGGGAGGGAGATTCTTTCGATGTGGGATCGCAAACGAAGCCAGAGATTACAAGTGCAACACTTGATCCGAAGGCAAAAATGCACCCACAATAAAAGGAATTATTGATAAACAAAAAAGTAATATTAGTAATAAGTCTAAATGAGAATCAGTAAGAAGTTGGTCATAATAACAATTTATAAAAATGAATTAAAATAGTTTATATTTATAGTATTACTCAATAATTATAGTCAAGTTTCATTACATTCGGTATTTTTTGAGTCGGTCTTAAGAAACTCTCAATTTAATACTGTACAAATTGAATTGGGTTGGGTTAACTCTGGTTTAGCTAATTTTAGACTTAATAAAAATAGTTTTTTATTCAATTATTATTTTTTTAATAGATATAATAGGATTAAAATTTTGTGTCCATTTCATGATGATTATTAAAAAATAATTAAAGGTTAATTATATGATTAATGGAGCTATAATAAAAATAATAATAGGTCTTTTGAGGTGGGTTGGGATGCACACTTGTAACACGAGAAATTATAAAGTACTCTGGTAGACCACGTCACTTGTTCACTATTCTATTAAAAAACTTCCACTTGTTTAAAATTGCTGAGTCAATAATTAATTTCTGTTTAAAAAAAATTTCTAACTAACAATTTTAAATAAGTGGCAAATTTTTCGTGGAATGATAGATCACATCACTTATTCATTATGCGGATCTTATAAATTTCTCCTGCAACACCGCATTTACTTTTGTCCTAGAAATTAATTAACAAAGAAAAAGTAGTTCGAGAGGCCCAAACTTTGTCACCTTGAGGTCCATTTGATACTACAGGCTAAACCCACTGCGGTAGCCCGCATTTTCTTAGTTGGGCAGATTTCAATTTTCTTTCCACAGCCCCTAGGCCCTTATAAGACACCGCCATGGTTTGATCTGCTCCTTTCTTTTTTCTTCTTCTTACTTAGGAAATCCCTCTACGGCCTTTTGATTTTCATAAGAGTGAAGAGTGAAAATAACCTAACCCCTTTAATCCATTAGGCTTAGATATGTAGCCTGCTAGGAAATGTGATGGGCCATTCTAATTATGGTTTTTGAGTCGGCATTGGAACCAGCTTCAAGAGATAATTGTGGGTTCTAGTTAGCTCAAATGGTAAAATTTTTAATGGTTAAATAAAAGATCTGAAGTTCAATTCCCGCTTACACTAAAAACCGATTGGTATCTTGATTTGATAATAAAGATTACAATCATTAGAAGCGGATACCGTAAGTTGAAACTCTATAATTAAAAAGAAAAATGAAAATTCAAGAGTTAACACAGAAGGAAGATAATAAAAAATACTGGAAAGGTTTGGTGTCAATATTTAGAATGATCCATGTCCCAAAATGACCAATGACCCATCTCATAGTCATAGTGATTGATGCAAGCAGTTCATTTATCAAATGTTAGTGTTATGCTGCTAGGCTTTTATTGTGCTGTAGCTTTATTGTTCCATCAACGTCAATTGTAACAATTGATTCATTAGATTGTGTCTAATATTATGGACCTATATTTTATAATATTAACACAATTTTATATATATATAAAGTTTTGAGACTTTACCAACTGAATTAACTGAAACCCATATTAACACAATATTGTATTAATTGCTAGGCTTTTGAGCTAGGTAGGACATTTTATTATAACAAGTTATCTTTGGCAATCTAAAACTTGTTTAAGCAGTATTTTCACAATTTTCCTAATTATCTAGAAACTTACACCATGCAATGTCATGTAGAGATGGACTTGTTAAATTGGGTCATGACTCTTGAGGATTGGATTAGGAGATGATGCCTATTTAGCATGTGTACGCCTAACCTAGGGCACAGATTGGAAGCATTCTCCATGCTCAAAGGAAGCCAAATGATACACAATATAAATTACCAATTATCATAAAAACGTACTATATTAATTTAACCATTTAACTATTATTATTCTAACGAGACATGCATGACCGCTATACAGATGAGTGTATGAGATTCTAACACAAATTCTTAACACGTACAAGTTCATTTTTTCGGAGGCCATTGACCAAGACAGGTGTATAAAGCTTTAAAAAATTATATGTTTATGCATTAGGTTAGTTGTATAGACTATAGAGATTGAAGAAATATCAATCAACTGTCTTTGGGCCGACAATGTATATTCTCATCAAAGAAGTTAATTGATGTCTTGGATTGATGATTAAGAACAAGAATGCGAATACTATTATTGAATCAAGGAATGCTATATTTCCTTACAAATCCACACAAGAATTAAGTTCTCTTAAGAGAAACTTTGAGTCTACGTCTAGTACCTCTCATGATCAAGAGTCGATAGGCGAGAGGAATGAGGTTGTGCCTAGATGTAGTAAGAGGGCTAAAACGTCAAAAACGTTTGGTCCGGATTTTATAACTTATATGTTAAAAGATGAACCTCAAAGCTTCATGGAAGCTATTTTTATACCTGAGGCGCCTTTCTAGAAAGAAGCTGACAATAGTGAGATTGAATCCATCTTATAAAATCATATATGGGAACAAATGGGTCTTCCACCAGGTTGTAAACCTCTAGGATATAAATGAATATTCAAGAGGAAACTGAAAGCTGATGGATCTATTGACAAGTACAAGGAAAGACTTGTTGTAAAGGGTTACAAACAAAAGGAATGTGTGAATTATTTTGACACATATTCACCTGTTACAAGAATAACGCCCATTCGGATGTTGATGGCTATTGTAGTGTTGCATGACAGATACATCAAATGGATGTAAAAAATGCATTCTTAAATGGTAAATTAAATGAGGAGATTTATATGAAACAACCTGAGGGGTTTATTGTTCCTGGTCAAGAAAAGAAAGTGTGCATGCTTGTTAAATCTCTTTATGGATTAAAACAAGCTCCAAAGCAATGACATGAGAAATTTGACAATGCAATGATGTCAAATGGGTTTAGAATCAATGAATGACAAATGTGTGTATATTAAAGATACTGCAAATGCCTATGTCATTGTGTGTCTCTATGTTAATAATATGCTCATTATAGGTAGCAATAATGATATCATTAAAGCCACCAAGAGAATGTTGACTAGTGAGTTTGACATGAAATATTTAGGTGTTGCAAATGTGATACTAGGAATGAAAATTTCTAGAAAATCTAATGGACTTGTCTTATCTCAATCACATTATGTTAAGAAAGTTCTTGAGAAATTCAAGAAATATGATGACAATCCAATGAGAACACCTATAGATGTAAATTTATATCTAACTAAGAATAAAGGGCAAGGAATATCTCAATTGCAATCTTATGTATATAATGAACTATACAAGACCGGACATAGCATATTCTGTCAACAAGTTGAGTAGATACACTAGTAATCCAAGGAAAGACCAGTGCAAGACATTAGTTAGGGTTTTGAGGTATTTGAAATACACCTTCAACTATGGGTTGCACTACAATCAGTATCTAGCTGTAGTAGAAGGGTATAGTGATGCTAATTGAATATCCGACACAAAAGACACCAAATCCACAAGTGGATATGTCTTTACCCTGGTGGTGCAACGATATCTTGGAAGTCTTCTAAACAAACATACATTGCTAGGTCCACAATGGAATTGGAATTTATTACATTGGACAAAGCAAAAGAAGAAGCAGACTGACTTCATCATTTCCTGGAGGATATGCCAATGTGGATGAAACCTGTGTCTTCTATTTGTATACATTGTGATAGCAAATCAGCTATTGGTAGGGCACAGAGATATATATACAATGGTAAGTCTCGACATATACGTCGTAGACATAATAACGTGAGGCAGTTGCTCTCTAATGGAATTATTTCCATTGACTTCATAGAGTCGAAAGAGAATATAGTGGATCTGTTAACCAAAGGTTTGAGTAGAGAGCAAGTAAACTGCTCATCGAGGGGAATGGGGTTAAAGCCTATGACATAAAAGTCTTCGGGATGGCAAACCAACCTAGCTGACTGGAGATCCCAAGATCTAGGTTCAAAGGGACAACCAAATCGTGGAGATTAGTTTTATCACTATGGATATAACATCTCCCACCTGTTCCTATGTTGAAATAGTGATGCATGTAAGCGATGTTCAGAGTAAGTTTTGCTTTTAATGATTCTTATATCTTGGAAAACCAAGTGGGGTATAGCAGGATACTCTTAATAAGAGTCACCTATATGATGGGCCGCTTCCATGAAGTTTTAAGGTTGAATTCTCTAAAACACTTCATGAATTTACCAGGATATGTTTAGGGCCGAAATGAACACAATTATAAAAATGAAATATGTTCGAAAAGGACCTTTGTGAATTCTATTGTCTTGGTATACACAAACGGCTGACAGTTCAAAAATATCGTGTTCACTGATTAGCTAGTATATTCGATAGTCTTTCACAAAAGAAGGTTCAAAGCCAAAAGCCACCTCTCCCGATACAGAAAATTTTCTTCTACTCTCTCTGTGTCTACATTCACATTTGCATTGTGTTTTATCAATTTCCATTCATGTGGGGGATTGTTAGATAATTATTATGGAGTGAATAAGAAATTAACTCCTAATGTGTCCACTTGAACATAATTTGAAGTGGTGAGAATATGATAGAGAATATGAGTTTTTGGTTGGATATTGAGTTGGGCTTTAGGCATGTGTGGACTGGGCCCACTTATCCAATTAAGATTTTTTTTTTTTTTTTTTTGTAAGAACCCAGAATCTCTGGTTCTCTGAGCTATATGATCTTTTCCATGTTTATTATGTAATAGAGCTTTGTCCTTTCCCTTTATCTCTATGGGTGCTACATAAAAAAACAAAACACACTACACATATCTTTAAATAATTGTTAGTTTCTTAGATTATGATATACATTTTATACATATACATATATGTAAATGAGTTTCATGAGGATGATTCTGCCACGAAGATCCTGGCCCCAATTCTCACAGACTTGGTGCTTTTGCACAAGACTTGTGGGATTTGGAACTCAAGTCCGAGTGGCTTTGCTTGAGCTTTGCCTTCCAAGATAGTTAGATGAGAAGGACTTTAGCAAGAAACAGTAAAGGAAGACAATGCAATAAAGAAATACACGAAATAATTGTTAGAGATCCTCAAATCAATATGAGGTATTTCATTATTTTCTTGACTGTGGATTACAATATGCTCACTAAGACGTGATACAAGGTTCAACTAAGTTCAAAAATTACAGACTTTGATAGCTATTCAAGCTTCCAAGACTTGCAAAGTTTGAATTTGTTGAATGA